>NW_027657592.1:0-24000 GCF_964235325.1 Thermobia domestica | reverse complement strand
GCTGTTTTATATATTCTTCTGTATGGCACAATTCTGTACAATGAATACATACTTTTCGTGTTCGTAAAGAACTCGAGAATGGTACATTACGCCCTTGCGAAACCACATTAAAGAAAAGCTGTTTTATTTATTCTTCTGTATTTCACAATTCTGTTCAATGAATACAAACTTTTCGTGTTCGTAAAGAACCCCTGAAGGGTACATTGCGCTCTTGCGAAACCACATAAAAGAAAAGCTGTTTTATATATTCTTCTGTATGGCACAATTCTGTACCATGAATACATACTTTTAGTGTGGTAAAGAATCCGTGAAGAGTACACTGCGCCCTTTACATGAGGCGCCCTTGCGAAACTACATAAAAGAAAAGCTGTTTGATTTATTCTTCTGTACGACACAATTCTGTACCATGAATACATACTTTTAGTGTTGGCAAAGAATCCGTGAAGGGTACACTGCGCCCTTTACATAAGGCGCCCTTGGGAAACCACATAAAAGAGAAGCTGTTTTATTTATTCTCCTGTATGGCACAATTCTGTAAAATGAATACATACTTTTCGTGTTCGTAAAGAATCCGTGAAGGGTACATAAGGAGCCCTTGCAAAACCAAATCAAAGACAAACGGTTTTATTTATTCTTCTGTACGTCACAATTCTGTAGAATGAATACATACTTTTAGTGTTGGCAAAGAATCCGTGAAGGGTGCACTGCACCCTTTACATAAGGCACCCTTGTGAAACCACATAAAAGAAAAGCTGTTTTATTTACTCTCTTGTATGGCACAATTCTGTACAATGAATACATACTTTTAGTGTTGGTTAAGAATCCATGAAGGGTACATTGCGCCCTTGCGAAACCACATAAAATAAAAGCTGTTTTATATATTCTTCTGTATGGCACCATTCTGTACAATGAATACATACTTTTAGTGTTGGTAATGAATCCGTGAAGGGTACATTGCGCTCTTGCGAAACCACATAAAAGAAAAGCTGTTTTATTTATTCTACTCTATAGCACAATACTGTACAATGAATACATACTTTTAGTGTTGGTAAAGAATCCGTGAAGGGTATATAAGGCGCCCTTGCAAAACCAAATCGAAGACAAACTGTTTTATTTATTCTTCTGTACGTCACAATTCTGTAGAATGAATACATACTTTTAGTGTTGGCAAAGAATCCGTGAAGGGTACACTGCGCCCTTTACATAAGGCGCCCTTGCGAAACCACATAAAAGAAAAGCTGTTTTATTTATTCTCCTTTATGGCACAATTCTGTACAATGAATACATACTTTTAGTGTTGGTAACGAATCTGTGAAGGGTGCACTAAACCCTTTACATAAGGCGCCCTTGCGAAACCACATAAAAGAAAAGCTGTTTTATGTATTCTCCTGTATTGCCCAATTCTGTACAATGAATACATACTTTTCGTGTTCGTAAAGAACCCGTGAAGGGTACATTGCGCCCTTGCGAAACTACATAAAAGAAAAGCTGTTTTATTTATTCTTCTGTACGGCACAATTCTGTACAATGAATACATATTTTTAGTGTTGGTAACGAATCTGTGAAGGGTGCACTGCACCCTTTACATAAGGCGCCCTTGCGAAACCACATAAAAGAAAAGCTGTTTTATTTATTCTCTTGTATGGCACACTTCTGTACAATGAATACATACTTTTAGTGTTGGTAAAGAATCCATGAATGGTACATTGCGCCCTTGCGATACCACATAAAATAAAAGTTGTTTTTTATTCTTTTTATGGCACAATTCTGTACAATGAATACATACTTTAATGTTGGTAAGGAATCCGTGAAGGGTACATTGCGCTCTTGCGAAACCACATAAAAGAAAAGCTGTTTTATTTATTCTCCTGTATGGCACAATTCTGTACAATGAATACATACTTTTCGTGTTCGTAAAGAACCCGTGAAGGGTACATTGCGCCCTTGCGAAACCACATAAAATAAAAGCTGTTTTATTTATTCTTCTGTATGCCAATATTCTGTACAATGAATACATACTTTTAGTGTTGGTAAAGAATCCGTGAAGGATACATTGCGCTCTTGCGAAACCACATAAAAGAAAAGCTGTTTTTTTCGTCTGTATGGCACAATTCTGTACAACGGATAGATACTTTTAGTGTTGGTAAAGAATCCGTGAAGGGTACACTGCGCCCTTTACATAAGGCGCCCTTGCGAAACTACATAAAAGAAAAGCTGTTTGATTTATTCTTCTGTACGTCACAATTCTGTACAATGAATACATACTTTTAGTGTTGGCAAAGAATCCGTGAAGGGTACACTGCGCTCTTTACATAAAGCGCCCTTGGGAAACCACATAAAAGAGAAGCTGTTTTTTTTATTCTCCTGTATGACACAATTCTGTACAATGAATACATACTTTTCGTGTTCGTAAAGAGCCCGAGAAGGGTACATTGCGCCCTTGCGAAACCACATAAAAGAAAAGCTGTTTTATTTATTCTTCTGTATCGCACAATTCTGTACAACGAATACATACTTTTAGTGTTGGTAATGAATCCGTGAAGGGTATATTGCGCTCTTGCAAAACCACATAAAAGAAAAGCTGTTTTATTTATTCTCCTCTATGGCACAATTCTGTACAATGAATACATATTTTTAGTGTTGGTAATGAATGCGTGAAGGGTACATTGCGCTCTTGCGAAACCACATAAAAGAAAAGCTTTTTTATTTATTCTCCTCTATGGCACAATTCTGTACAATGAATGCATATTTTTAGTGTTGGTAAAGAACCCGTGAAGTGAGCATTGCACCCTTTACATAAGGCGCCCTTGCGAAACCACATAAAAGAAAAGCTGTTTTATTTATTCTTCTGTACGTTACAATTCTGTAGAATGAATACATACTTTTAGTGTTGGCCAAGAATCCGTGAAGGGTACACTGCGCCCTTTACATAAGGCCAAATGCGGAACCATATAAAAGCAAAGCTGTTTTATTTATTCTTCTGTATGGCACCATTCTGTACAATGAATACATACTTTTAGTGTTGGTAATGAATCCGTGAAGGGTACATTGCGCTCTTGCGAAACCACATAAAAGAAAAACTGTTTTATTTATTCTACTCTATAGCACAATACTGTACAATGAATACATACTTTTAGTGTTGGTAAAGAATCCGTGAAGGGTATATAAGGCGCCCTTGCAAAACCAAATCGAAGACAAACTGTTTTATTTATTCTTCTGTACGTCACAATTCTGTAGAATGAATACATACTTTTAGTGTTGGCAAAGAATCCGTGAAGGGTACACTGCGCCCTTTACATAAGGCGCCCTTGCGAAACCACATAAAAGAAAAGCTGTTTTATTTATTCTCCTTTATGGCACAATTCTGTACAATGAATACATACTTTTAGTGTTGGTAACGAATCTGTGAAGGGTGCACTAAACCCTTTACATAAGGCGCCCTTGCGAAACCACATAAAAGAAAAGCTGTTTTATGTATTCTCCTGTATTGCACAATTCTGTACAATGAATACATACTTTTCGTGTTCGTAAAGAACCCGTGAAGGGTACATTGCGCCCTTGCGAAACTACATAAAAGAAAAGCTGTTTTATTTATTCTTCTGTACGGCACAATTCTGTACAATGAATACATATTTTTAGTGTTGGTAACGAATCTGTGAAGGGTGCACTGCACCCTTTACATAAGGCGCCCTTGCGAAACCACATAAAAGAAAAGCTGTTTTATTTATTCTCTTGTATGGCACACTTCTGTACAATGAATACATACTTTCAGTGTTGGTAAAGAATCCATGAATGGTACATTGCGCCCTTGCGATACCACATAAAATAAAAGTTGTTTTTTATTCTTTTTATGGCACAATTCTGTACAATGAATACATACTTTAATGTTGGTAAGGAATCCGTGAAGGGTACATTGCGCTCTTGCGAAACCCCATAAAGGAAAGCTGTTTTATTTATTCTCCTGTATGGCACAATTCTGTACAATGAATACATACTTTTCGTGTTCGTAAAGAACCCGTGAAGGGTACATTGCGCCCTTGCGAAACCACATAAAATAAAAGCTGTTTTATTTATTCTTCTGTATGCCAATATTCTGTACAATGAATACATACTTTTAGTGTTGGTAAAGAATCCGTGAAGGATACATTGCGCTCTTGCGAAACCACATAAAAGAAAAGCTGTTTTTTTTCGTCTGTATGGCACAATTCTGTACAACGGATAGATACTTTTAGTGTTGGTAAAGAATCCGTGAAGGGTACACTGCGCCCTTTACATAAGGCGCCCTTGCGAAACTACATAAAAGAAAAGCTGTTTTATTTATTCTTCTGTACGTTACAATTCTGTACAATGAATGCATACTTTTAGTGTTGGTAACGGATCTGTGAAGGGGGCACTAAACCCTTTACATAAGGCGCCCTTGCGAAACCACATAAAAGAAAAGTTGTTTTATTTATTGTCCTGTATGGCACAATTCTTTACAATGAATACATACTTTTCGTGTTCGTAAAGAACCCGTGAAGGTTACATTGCGCCCTTGCGAAACCACTTAAAAGAAAAGCTGTTTTATTTATTATTCTGCATAGCAGAATTCTGTACAATGAATACATACTTTTAGTGTTGGTAAAGAATCCGTGAAGGGTAGATTGCGCTCTTGCGAAACCACATAAAAGAAAAGCTGTTTTATTTATTCTTCTATATGGCACAATTCTGTACAATGGATACATACTTTTAGTGTTGGTAAGAATCCGTGAAGTGTACACTGCGCCCTTTACATAAGGCGCCCTTGCGAAACCAAATAAAAGAAAAGCTGTTTTATTTATTCTTCTGTATGGCACAATTCTGTACAATCAATACATACTTTTCGTGTTCGTAAAGAATCCGTGAAGGGTACATAAGGAGCCCTTGCAAAACCAAATCAAAGACAAACGGTTTTATTTATTCTTCTGTACGTCACAATTCTGTAGAATGAATACATACTTTTAGTGTTGGCAAAGAATCCGTGAAGGGTGCATTGCACCCTTTACATAAGGCGCCCTTGCGAAACCACATAAAAGAAAAGCTGTTTTATTTATTCTCTTGTATGGCACAATTCTGTACAATGAATACATACTTTTCGTTTCCGTAAAGGATCCATGAAGGGTACATTGCGCCCTTGCGAAACCACATAAAATGAAAGCTGTTTTATATATTCTTCTGTATGGCACAATTCTGTACAATGAATACATACTTTTAGTGTTGGTAAAAAATCCGTGAAGGGTACATTGCGCCCTTTACATAAGTCGCCCTTGCGAAACTACATAAAAGAAAAGCTGTTTGATTTATTCTTCTGTACGACACAATTCTGTACAATGAATACATACTTTTAGTGTTGGCAAAGAATCCGGGAAGGGTACACTGCGCATTTTACATAAGGCGCCCTTGGGAAACCACATAAAAGATAAGCTGTTGTATTTATTCTCCTGTATGGCTCAATTCTGTACAATGAAAACATACTTTTTTTATTCGTGAAGAACCCGTGAAGGGTACATTGCGCCCTTGCGAAACCACATAAAAGAAAAGCTGTTTTATTTATTCTGTTGTATGGCACAATTCTGTACAATGAATACATACTTTTCGTTTCCGTAAAAGATCCATGAAGGGTACATTGCGCCCTTGCGAAACTACATAAAAAAAAGCTGTTTTATTTATTCCTCTGTATGGCACAATTCTGTACAATGAATACATACTTTTAGTGTTGGTAAAGAATCCGTGAAGGGGACACTGCGCCCTTTACATAAGGCGCCCTTGCGAATCTACATAAAAGAAAAGTTGTTTTATTTATTCTTCTGTGTGGCACAATTCTGTACAATGAATACATACTTTTAGCGTTGTTAAAGAATCCGTGAAGGGTACACTGCGCCCTTTACAAAAGGCGCCCTTGGGAAACCACATAAAAAGAAAGCTGTTTTAATTATTCTCCTGTATGGCACAATTCTTTACAATGAATACATACTTTTCGTGTTCGTAAAGAACCCGTGAAGGTTACATTGCGCACTTGCGAAACCACTTAAAAGAAAAGCTGTTTTATTTATTCTTCTGTATTGCAGAATTCTGTACAATGAATACATACTTTTAGTGTTGGTAAAGAATCCGTGAAGGGTACACTGCGCCCTTTACATAAGGCGCCCTTGCGAATCTACATGAAAGAAAAGTTGTTTTATTTATTCTTCTGTGTGGCACAATTCTGTGCAATGAATACATACTTTTAGTGTTGGTAAAGAATCCGTGAAGGGTACACTGCGCATTTTACATAAGGCGCCCTTGGGAAACCACATAAAAGAAAAGCTGTTTTATTTATTCTCCTGTATGGCTCAATTCTGTACAATGAATACATACTTTTTTTATTCGTAAAGAACCCGTGAAGGGTATATTGCGCCCTTGCGAAACCACATAAAAGAAAAGCTGTTTTATTTATTCTCTTGTATGGCACAATTCTGTACAATGAATACATACTTTTCGTTTCTGTAAAGGATCCATGAAGGGTACATTGCGCCCTTGCGAAACTACATAAAAAAAAGCTGTTTTATTTATTCCTCTGTATGGCACAATTCTGTACAATGAATACATACTTTTAGTGTTGGTAACGAATCTTTGAAGGGTGCACTGCACCCTTTACAAAAGGCGCCCTTGCGAAACCACATAAAAGAAAAACTGTTTTATTTATTCTTCTGTATGGCACAATTCTGTACAATGAATACATACTTTTAGTGTTGGTAACGAATCTTTGAAGGGTGCACGGCATTCTTTACATAAGGCGCCCTTGCGAAACCACATAAAATAAAAGGTATTTTATTTATTCTTCTGTATGGCACAGTTGTGCACAATGAATACATATTTTTAGAGTTGGTAAAGAACCCGTGAAGTGTACATTGCAACCTTTACATAAGGCGCCCTTGCGAAACCACATATAAGAAAAGCTGTTTTATTTATTCTTCTGTACGTCACAATTCTGTACAATGAACACATACTTTTAGTGTTGGCAAAGAATCCGTGAAGGGTACCCTGCGCCCTTTACATAAGGCGCCCTTGCGAAACCACATAAAAGAAAAGCTGTTTTATTTATTCTCTTGTATGGCACAATTCTGTACAATGAATACATACCTTTAGTGTTGGTAATGAATCAATGAATGGTACATTGCGCCCTTGCGAAACCACATAAAAGAAAAGCTGTTTTATTTATTCTCCTGTATGGCACAATTCTGTACAATGAATACATACTTTTGGTGTTGGTAAAGAATCCGTGAAGGGTACACTGCGCCCTTTACATAAGGCGCCCTTGCGAAACTACATAAAAGAAAAGCTGTTTTATTTATTTTTCTGTACGCCACAATTCTGTAAATGAATACATACTTTTAGTGTTGGCAAAAGTCCGTGAAGGGTGCACTGCGACCTTGGGAAACCACATAAAAGAAAAGCTGTTTTATTTATTCTTCTGTATGGCACAATTCTGTACAATGAATACATACTTTTAGTGTTGGTAACGAATCTTTGAAGGGTGCACTGCACCCTTTACATAAGGCGCCCTTGCGAAACCACGTAAAAGAAAAGGTATTTTATTTATTCTTCTGTATGGCACAGTTGTGCACAATGAATACATATTTTTAGAGTTGGTAAAGAACCCGTGAAGTGTACATTGCAACCTTTACATAAGGCGCCCTTGCGAAACCACATAAAAGAAAAGCTGTTTTGTTTATTCTTCTGTACGTCTCAATTCTGTATAATGAACACATACTTTTAGTGTTGGCAAAGAATCCGTGAAGGGTACACTGCGCCCTTTACGTAAGGCGCCCTTTCGAAACCACATAAAAGAAAAGGTTTTTTATTTATTCTCGTGTATGGCACAATTCTGTACAATCAATACATATTTTTCGTGTTCGTAAAGAACACGAGAAGGGTACATTGCGCACTTGCGAAACCACATAAAAGAAAAGCTGTTTTATTTATTCGCCTTTATGGCACAATTCTGTACAATGAATACATACTTTTAGTGTTGATAAAGAATCCGTGAAGGGTACATAAGGCGCCCTTGCGAAACCAAATCAAAGAAAACGGTTTTATTTATTCTTCTCTATGGCACAATTCTGTACAATGAGTGCATATTTTTAGTGTTGGTAAAGAACCCGTGAAGTGTACATTGCACTCTTTACAAAAAGCGCCCTTGCGAAACCACATAAAAGAAAAGCTGTTTTATTTAATCTTCTGTACGTCACAATCCTGTAGAATGAATACATACTTTTAGTGTTGGCAAAGAATCCGTGAAGGGCACACTGCGCCCTTTACATAAGGCTCCCTTGCGAAACCACATAAAAGAAAAGCTGTTTTATTTATTCTTGTGTATGGCACAATTCTGTACAATGAATACATACTTTTAGTGTTGGTAACGAATCTGTGAAGGGTGCACTAAACCCTTTACATAAGGCGCCATTGCGAAACCACATAAAAGAAAAGCTGTTTTATTTATTCTCCTGTATGGCACAATTCTGTACAATAAATATATATTTTTCGTGTTCGTAAAGGACACGTGAAGGGTACATTGCTCCCTTGCGAAACCACATAAAGGAAAAGCTGCTTTTTTATTCTTCTGTATGGCACATTTCTGTACAATGAATACATACTTTTAGTGTTGGTAAAGAATCCGTGAAGGGTTCATTGCGCTCTTGCGAAACCACATAAAAGAAAAGCTGTTTTATTTATTCTTCTGTATGGCACAATTCTGTACAATGGATAGATACTTTTAGTGTTGGTAAAGAATCCGTGAAGGGTACATTGCGCCTTTTACATAAGGAGCCCTTGCGAAACCACATAAAAGAAAAGCTGTTTTATTTATTCTCCTGTATGGCACAATTCTGTACAATAAATATATACTTTTCGTGTTCGTAAAGGACCCTTGAAGGGTACATTGCTCCCTTGCGAAACTACATAAAAGAAAAGCTGTTTTATTTATTCTTTTATATGGCACAATTCTGTACAATGAATACATACTTTTAGTGTTGGTAAAGAATCCGTGAAGGGTACACTGCGCCCTTTACATAAAGCGCCCTTGGGAAACCACATAAAAGAAAAGCTGTTTTATTTATTCTCCTGTATGGCACAATTCTGTACAAGGAATACATACTTTTCGTGTTCGTAAAGAACCCGTGAAGGGTACATTGCGCCTTTGCGAAACCACATAAAAGAAAAGCTGTTTTATTTATTCTTCTGTATGGCACAATTCTGTACATTGAATACATACTTTTAGTGTTGGTAAAGAATCCGTGAAGGGTACATAAGGCGCCCTTGCAAAACCAAATCAAAGACAAACGGTTTGATTTATTCTTCTCTATGGCACAATTCTGTACATTGAATGCATATTTTTAGTGTTGGTAAAGAACCCGTGAAGTGTACACTGCACCCTTTACATAAGGCGCCCTTGCGAAACCACATAAAAGAAAAGCTGTTTTATTTATTCTTCTGTACGTCACAATTCTGTAGATTGAATACATCCTTTTAGTGTTGGCAAAGAATCCGTGAAGGGTACACTGCGCCCTTTACATAAGGCCCCATGCGAAACCACATAAAAGCAAAGCTGTTTTATTTATTGTCCTGTATGGCACAATTCTGTACAATGAATACATACTTTTAGTGTTGGTAAAGAATCCATGAAAGATACATTGCGCCCATGCGAAACCACATAAAATAAAAGCTGTTTTATATATTCTTCTGTATGGCACAATTCTGTACAATGAATACATACTTTTCGTGTTCGTAATGAACTCGAGAATGGTACATTGCGCCCTTGCGAAACCACATAAAAGAAAAGCTGTTTTATTTATTCTTCTGTATTTCACAATTCTGTACAATGAATACAAACTTTTCGTGTTCGTAAAGAACCCGTGAAGGGTACATTGCGCTCTTGCGAAACCACATAAAAGAAAAGCTGTTTTATTTATTCTCCTGTATGGCACAATTCTGTACAATGAATACATACTTTTCGTGTTCGTAAAGAACCCGTGAAGGGTACATTGCGCCCTTGCGAAACCACATAAAATAAAAGCTGTTTTATTTATTCTTCTGTATGCCAATATTCTGTACAATGAATACATACTTTTAGTGTTGGTAAAGAATCCGTGAAGGATACATTGCGCTCTTGCGAAACCACATAAAAGAAAAGCTGTTTTTTTTCGTCTGTATGGCACAATTCTGTACAACGGATAGATACTTTTAGTGTTGGTAAAGAATCCGTGAAGGGTACACTGCGCCCTTTACATAAGGCGCCCTTGCGAAACTACATAAAAGAAAAGCTGTTTTATTTATTCTTCTGTACGTTACAATTCTGTACAATGAATGCATACTTTTAGTGTTGGTAACGGATCTGTGAAGGGGGCACTAAACCCTTTACATAAGGCGCCCTTGCGAAACCACATAAAAGAAAAGTTGTTTTATTTATTGTCCTGTATGGCACAATTCTTTACAATGAATACATACTTTTCGTGTTCGTAAAGAACCCGTGAAGGTTACATTGCGCCCTTGTGAAACCACTTAAAAGAAAAGCTGTTTTATTTATTCTTCTGCATAGCAGAATTCTGTACAATGAATACATACTTTTAGTGTTGGTAAAGAATCCGTGAAGGGTAGATTGCGCTCTTGCGAAACCACATAAAAGAAAAGCTGTTTTATTTATTCTTCTATATGGCACAATTCTGTACAATGGATACATACTTTTATTGTTGGTAAGAATCCGTGAAGTGTACACTGCGCCCTTTACATAAGGCGCCCTTGCGAAACCAAATAAAAGAAAAGCTGTTTTATTTATTCTTCTGTATGGCACAATTCTGTACAATCAATACATACTTTTCGTGTTCGTAAAGAATCCGTGAAGGGTACATAAGGAGCCCTTGCAAAACCAAATCAAAGACAAACGGTTTTATTTATTCTTCTGTACGTCACAATTCTGTAGAATGAATACATACTTTTAGTGTTGGCAAAGAATCCGTGAAGGGTGCATTGCACCCTTTACATAAGGCGCCCTTGCGAAACCACATAAAAGAAAAGCTGTTTTATTTATTCTCTTGTATGGCACAATTCTGTACAATGAATACATACTTTTCGTTTCCGTAAAGGATCCATGAAGGGTACATTGCGCCCTTGCGAAACCACATAAAATGAAAGCTGTTTTATATATTCTTCTGTATGGCACAATTCTGTACAATGAATACATACTTTTAGTGTTGGTAAAAAATCCGTGAAGGGTACATTGCGCCCTTTACATAAGTCGCCCTTGCGAAACTACATAAAAGAAAAGCTGTTTGATTTATTCTTCTGTACGACACAATTCTGTACAATGAATACATACTTTTAGTGTTGGCAAAGAATCCGGGAAGGGTACACTGCGCATTTTACATAAGGCGCCCTTGGGAAACCACATAAAAGATAAGCTGTTTTATTTATTCTCCTGTATGGCTCAATTCTGTACAATGAAAACATACTTTTTTTATTCGTGAAGAACCCGTGAAGGGTACATTGCGCCCTTGCGAAACCACATAAAAGAAAAGCTGTTTTATTTATTCTGTTGTATGGCACAATTCTGTACAATGAATACATACTTTTCGTTTCCGTAAAAGATCCATGAAGGGTACATTGCGCCCTTGCGAAACTACATAAAAAAAAGCTGTTTTATTTATTCCTCTGTATGGCACAATTCTGTACAATGAATACATACTTTTAGTGTTGGTAAAGAATCCGTGAAGGGGACACTGCGCCCTTTACATAAGGCGCCCTTGCGAATCTACATAAAAGAAAAGTTGTTTTATTTATTCTTCTGTGTGGCACAATTCTGTACAATGAATACATACTTTTAGTGTTGTTAAAGAATCCGTGAAGGGTACACTGCGCCCTTTACAAAAGGCGCCCTTGGGAAACCACATAAAAGGAAAGCTGTTTTAATTATTCTCCTGTATGGCACAATTCTTTACAATGAATACATACTTTTCGTGTTCGTAAAGAACCCGTGAAGGTTACATTGCGCACTTGCGAAACCACTTAAAAGAAAAGCTGTTTTATTTATTCTTCTGTATTGCAGAATTCTGTACAATGAATACATACTTTTAGTGTTGGTAAAGAATCCGTGAAGGGTACACTGCGCCCTTTACTTAAGGCGCCCTTGCGAATCTACATGAAAGAAAAGTTGTTTTATTTATTCTTCTGTGTGGCACAATTCTGTGCAATGAATACATACTTTTAGTGTTGGTAAAGAATCCGTGAAGGGTACACTGCGCATTTTACATAAGGCGCCCTTGGGAAACCACATAAAAGAAAAGCTGTTTTATTTATTCTCCTGTATGGCTCAATTCTGTACAATGAATACATACTTTTTTTATTCGTAAAGAACCCGTGGAGGGTATATTGCGCCCTTGCGAAACCACATAAAAGAAAAACTGTTTTATTTATTCTCTTGTATGGCACAATTCTGTACAATGAATACATACTTTTCGTTTCTGTAAAGGATCCATGAAGGGTACATTGCGCCCTTGCGAAACTACATAAAAAAAAGCTGTTTTATTTATTCCTCTGTATGGCACAATTCTGTACAATGAATACATACTTTTAGTGTTGGTAACGAATCTTTGAAGGGTGCACTGCACCCTTTACAAAAGGCGCCCTTGCGAAACCACATAAAAGAAAAACTGTTTTATTTATTCTTCTGTATGGCACAATTCTGTACAATGAATACATACTTTTAGTGTTGGTAACGAATCTTTGAAGGGTGCACGGCATTCTTTACATAAGGCGCCCTTGCGAAACCACATAAAAGAAAAGGTATTTTATTTATTCTTCTGTATGGCACAGTTGTGCACAATGAATACATATTTTTAGAGTTGGTAAAGAACCCGTGAAGTGTACATTGCAACCTTTACATAAGGCGCCCTTGCGAAACCACATATAAGAAAAGCTGTTTTATTTATTCTTCTGTACGTCACAATTCTGTACAATGAACACATACTTTTAGTGTTGGCAAAGAATCCGTGAAGGGTACCCTGCGCCCTTTACATAAGGCGCCCTTGCGAAACCACATAAAAGAAAAGCTGTTTTATTTATTCTCTTGTATGGCACAATTCTGTACAATGAATACATACCTTTAGTGTTGGTAATGAATCAATGAATGGTACATTGCGCCCTTGCGAAACCACATAAAAGAAAAGCTGTTTTATTTATTCTCCTGTATGGCACAATTCTGTACAATGAATACATACTTTTGGTGTTGGTAAAGAATCCGTGAAGGGTACACTGCGCCCTTTACATAAGGCGCCCTTGCGAAACTACATAAAAGAAAAGCTGTTTTATTTATACTTCTGTACGCCACAATTCTGTAAATGAATACATACTTTTAGTGTTGGCAAAAGTCCGTGAAGGGTGCACTGCGACCTTGGGAAACCACATAAAAAAAAGCTGTTTTATTTATTCTTCTGTATGGCACAATTCTGTACAATGAATACATACTTTTAGTGTTGGTAACGAATCTTTGAAGGGTGCACTGCACCCTTTACATAAGGCGCCCTTGCGAAACCACGTAAAAGAAAAGGTATTTTATTTATTCTTCTGTATGGCACAGTTGTGCACAATGAATACATATTTTTAGAGTTGGTAAAGAACCCGTGAAGTGTACATTGCAACCTTTACATAAGGCGCCCTTGCGAAACCACATAAAAGAAAAGCTGTTTTGTTTATTCTTCTGTACGTCTCAATTCTGTATAATGAACACATACTTTTAGTGTTGGCAAAGAATCCGTGAAGGGTACACTGCGCCCTTTACATAAGGCGCCCTTTCGAAACCACATAAAAGAAAAGGTTTTTTATTTATTCTCGTGTATGGCACAATTCTGTACAATCAATACATATTTTTCGTGTTCGTAAAGAACACGAGAAGGGTACATTGCGCACTTGCGAAACCACATAAAAGAAAAGCTGTTTTATTTATTCGCCTTTATGGCACAATTCTGTACAATGAATACATACTTTTAGTTTTGATAAAGAATCCGTGAAGGGTACATAAGGCGCCCT
The DNA here is from genome assembly GCF_964235325.1 of Thermobia domestica. NCBI lineage: Eukaryota > Metazoa > Arthropoda > Insecta > Zygentoma > Lepismatidae > Thermobia > Thermobia domestica. The sequence goes on along the minus strand of NW_027657592.1, from coordinate 9,924 downwards.
TGCGAAACCAAATCAAAGAAAACGGTTTTATTTATTCTTCTCTATGGCACAATTCTGTACAATGAGTGCATATTTTTAGTGTTGGTAAAGAACCCGTGAAGTGTACATTGCACTCTTTACAAAAAGCGCCCTTGCGAAACCACATAAAAGAAAAGCTGTTTTATTTAATCTTCTGTACGTCACAATCCTGTAGAATGAATACATACTTTTAGTGTTGGCAAAGAATCCGTGAAGGGCACACTGCGCCCTTTACATAAGGCTCCCTTGCGAAACCACATAAAAGAAAAGCTGTTTTATTTATTCTTGTGTATGGCACAATTCTGTACAATGAATACATACTTTTAGTGTTGGTAACGAATCTGTGAAGGGTGCACTAAACCCTTTACATAAGGCGCCATTGCGAAACCACATAAAAGAAAAGCTGTTTTATTTATTCTCCTGTATGGCACAATTCTGTACAATAAATATATATTTTTCGTGTTCGTAAAGGACACGTGAAGGGTACATTGCTCCCTTGCGAAACCACATAAAGGAAAAGCTGCTTTTTTATTCTTCTGTATGGCACATTTCTGTACAATGAATACATACTTTTAGTGTTGGTAAAGAATCCGTGAAGGGTTCATTGCGCTCTTGCGAAACCACATAAAAGAAAAGCTGTTTTATTTATTCTTCTGTATGGCACAATTCTGTACAATGGATAGATACTTTTAGTGTTGGTAAAGAATCCGTGAAGGGTACATTGCGCCTTTTACATAAGGAGCCCTTGCGAAACCACATAAAAGAAAAGCTGTTTTATTTATTCTCCTGTATGGCACAATTCTGTACAATAAATATATACTTTTCGTGTTCGTAAAGGACCCTTGAAGGGTACATTGCTCCCTTGCGAAACTACATAAAAGAAAAGCTGTTTTATTTATTCTTTTATATGGCACAATTCTGTACAATGAATACATACTTTTAGTGTTGGTAAAGAATCCGTGAAGGGTACACTGCGCCCTTTACATAAAGCGCCCTTGGGAAACCACATAAAAGAAAAGCTGTTTTATTTATTCTCCTGTATGGCACAATTCTGTACAAGGAATACATACTTTTCGTGTTCGTAAAGAACCCGTGAAGGGTACATTGCGCCTTTGCGAAACCACATAAAAGAAAAGCTGTTTTATTTATTCTTCTGTATGGCACAATTCTGTACATTGAATACATACTTTTAGTGTTGGTAAAGAATCCGTGAAGGGTACATAAGGCGCCCTTGCAAAACCAAATCAAAGACAAACGGTTTGATTTATTCTTCTCTATGGCACAATTCTGTACATTGAATGCATATTTTTAGTGTTGGTAAAGAACCCGTGAAGTGTACACTGCACCCTTTACATAAGGCGCCCTTGCGAAACCACATAAAAGAAAAGCTGTTTTATTTATTCTTCTGTACGTCACAATTCTGTAGAATGAATACATCCTTTTAGTGTTGGCAAAGAATCCGTGAAGGGTACACTGCGCCCTTTACATAAGGCCCCATGCGAAACCACATAAAAGCAAAGCTGTTTTATTTATTGTCCTGTATGGCACAATTCTGTACAATGAATACATACTTTTAGTGTTGGTAAAGAATCCATGAAAGATACATTGCGCCCATGCGAAACCACATAAAATAAAAGCTGTTTTATATATTCTTCTGTATGGCACAATTCTGTACAATGAATGCATACTTTTAGTGTTGGTAACGGATCTGTGAAGGGGGCACTAAACCCTTTACATAAGGCGCCCTTGCGAAACCACATAAAAGAAAAGTTGTTTTATTTATTGTCCTGTATGGCACAATTCTTTACAATGAATACATACTTTTCGTGTTCGTAAAGAACCCGTGAAGGTTACATTGCGCCCTTGTGAAACCACTTAAAAGAAAAGCTGTTTTATTTATTCTTCTGCATAGCAGAATTCTGTACAATGAATACATACTTTTAGTGTTGGTAAAGAATCCGTGAAGGGTAGATTGCGCTCTTGCGAAACCACATAAAAGAAAAGCTGTTTTATTTATTCTTCTATATGGCACAATTCTGTACAATGGATACATACTTTTATTGTTGGTAAGAATCCGTGAAGTGTACACTGCGCCCTTTACATAAGGCGCCCTTGCGAAACCAAATAAAAGAAAAGCTGTTTTATTTATTCTTCTGTATGGCACAATTCTGTACAATCAATACATACTTTTCGTGTTCGTAAAGAATCCGTGAAGGGTACATAAGGAGCCCTTGCAAAACCAAATCAAAGACAAACGGTTTTATTTATTCTTCTGTACGTCACAATTCTGTAGAATGAATACATACTTTTAGTGTTGGCAAAGAATCCGTGAAGGGTGCATTGCACCCTTTACATAAGGCGCCCTTGCGAAACCACATAAAAGAAAAGCTGTTTTATTTATTCTCTTGTATGGCACAATTCTGTACAATGAATACATACTTTTCGTTTCCGTAAAGGATCCATGAAGGGTACATTGCGCCCTTGCGAAACCACATAAAATGAAAGCTGTTTTATATATTCTTCTGTATGGCACAATTCTGTACAATGAATACATACTTTTAGTGTTGGTAAAAAATCCGTGAAGGGTACACTGCGCCCTTTACATAAGGCGCCCTTGCGAAACTACATAAAAGAAAAGCTGTTTTATTTATTCTTCTGTACGTTACAATTCTGTACAATGAATGCATACTTTTAGTGTTGGTAACGGATCTGTGAAGGGGGCACTAAACCCTTTACATAAGGCGCCCTTGCGAAACCACATAAAAGAAAAGTTGTTTTATTTATTGTCCTGTATGGCACAATTCTTTACAATGAATACATACTTTTCGTGTTCGTAAAGAACCCGTGAAGGTTACATTGCGCCCTTGTGAAACCACTTAAAAGAAAAGCTGTTTTATTTATTCTTCTGCATAGCAGAATTCTGTACAATGAATACATACTTTTAGTGTTGGTAAAGAATCCGTGAAGGGTAGATTGCGCTCTTGCGAAACCACATAAAAGAAAAGCTGTTTTATTTATTCTTCTATATGGCACAATTCTGTACAATGGATACATACTTTTATTGTTGGTAAGAATCCGTGAAGTGTACACTGCGCCCTTTACATAAGGCGCCCTTGCGAAACCAAATAAAAGAAAAGCTGTTTTATTTATTCTTCTGTATGGCACAATTCTGTACAATCAATACATACTTTTCGTGTTCGTAAAGAATCCGTGAAGGGTACATAAGGAGCCCTTGCAAAACCAAATCAAAGACAAACGGTTTTATTTATTCTTCTGTACGTCACAATTCTGTAGAATGAATACATACTTTTAGTGTTGGCAAAGAATCCGTGAAGGGTGCATTGCACCCTTTACATAAGGCGCCCTTGCGAAACCACATAAAAGAAAAGCTGTTTTATTTATTCTCTTGTATGGCACAATTCTGTACAATGAATACATACTTTTCGTTTCCGTAAAGGATCCATGAAGGGTACATTGCGCCCTTGCGAAACCACATAAAATGAAAGCTGTTTTATATATTCTTCTGTATGGCACAATTCTGTACAATGAATACATACTTTTAGTGTTGGTAAAAAATCCGTGAAGGGTACATTGCGCCCTTTACATAAGTCGCCCTTGCGAAACTACATAAAAGAAAAGCTGTTTGATTTATTCTTCTGTACGACACAATTCTGTACAATGAATACATACTTTTAGTGTTGGCAAAGAATCCGGGAAGGGTACACTGCGCATTTTACATAAGGCGCCCTTGGGAAACCACATAAAAGATAAGCTGTTTTATTTATTCTCCTGTATGGCTCAATTCCGTACAATGAAAACATACTTTTTTAATTCGTGAAGAACCCGTGAAGGGTACATTGCGCCCTTGCGAAACCACATAAAAGAAAAGCTGTTTTATTTATTCTGTTGTATGGCACAATTCTGTACAATGAATACATACTTTTCGTTTCCGTAAAAGATCCATGAAGGGTACATTGCGCCCTTGCGAAACTACATAAAAAAAAGCTGTTTTATTTATTCCTCTGTATGGCACAATTCTGTACAATGAATACATACTTTTAGTGTTGGTAAAGAATCCGTGAAGGGGACACTGCGCCCTTTACATAAGGCGCCCTTGCGAATCTACATAAAAGAAAAGTTGTTTTATTTATTCTTCTGTGTGGCACAATTCTGTACAATGAATACATACTTTTAGTGTTGTTAAAGAATCCGTGAAGGGTACACTGCGCCCTTTACAAAAGGCGCCCTTGGGAAACCACATAAAAAGAAAGCTGTTTTAATTATTCTCCTGTATGGCACAATTCTTTACAATGAATACATACTTTTCGTGTTCGTAAAGAACCCGTGAAGGTTACATTGCGCACTTGCGAAACCACTTAAAAGAAAAGCTGTTTTATTTATTCTTCTGTATTGCAGAATTCTGTACAATGAATACATACTTTTAGTGTTGGTAAAGAATCCGTGAAGGGTACACTGCGCCCTTTACATAAGGCGCCCTTGCGAATCTACATGAAAGAAAAGTTGTTTTATTTATTCTTCTGTGTGGCACAATTCTGTGCAATGAATACATACTTTTAGTGTTGGTAAAGAATCCGTGAAGGGTACACTGCGCATTTTACATAAGGCGCCCTTGGGAAACCACATAAAAGAAAAGCTGTTTTATTTATTCTCCTGTATGGCTCAATTCTGTACAATGAATACATACTTTTTTTATTCGTAAAGAACCCGTGAAGGGTATATTGCGCCCTTGCGAAACCACATAAAAGAAAAGCTGTTTTATTTATTCTCTTGTATGGCACAATTCTGTACAATGAATACATACTTTTCGTTTCTGTAAAGGATCCATGAAGGGTACATTGCGCCCTTGCGAAACTACATAAAAAAAAGCTGTTTTATTTATTCCTCTGTATGGCACAATTCTGTACAATGAATACATACTTTTAGTGTTGGTAACGAATCTTTGAAGGGTGCACTGCACCCTTTACAAAAGGCGCCCTTGCGAAACCACATAAAAGAAAAACTGTTTTATTTATTCTTCTGTATGGCACAATTCTGTACAATGAATACATACTTTTAGTGTTGGTAACGAATCTTTGAAGGGTGCACGGCATTCTTTACATAAGGCGCCCTTGCGAAACCACATAAAAGAAAAGGTATTTTATTTATTCTTCTGTATTGCACAGTTGTGCACAATGAATACATATTTTTAGAGTTGGTAAAGTACCCGTGAAGTGTACATTGCAACCTTTACATAAGGCGCCCTTGCGAAACCACATATAAGAAAAGCTGTTTTATTTATTCTTCTGTACGTCACAATTCTGTACAATGAACACATACTTTTAGTGTTGGCAAAGAATCCGTGAAGGGTACCCTGCGCCCTTTACATAAGGCGCCCTTGCGAAACCACATAAAAGAAAAGCTGTTTTATTTATTCTCTTGTATGGCACAATTCTGTACAATGAATACATACCTTTAGTGTTGGTAATGAATCAATGAATGGTACATTGCGCCCTTGCGAAACCACATAAAAGAAAAGCTGTTTTATTTATTCTCCTGTATGGCACAATTCTGTACAATGAATACATACTTTTGGTGTTGGTAAAGAATCCGTGAAGGGTACACTGCGCCCTTTACATAAGGCGCCCTTGCGAAACTACATAAAAGAAAAGCTGTTTTATTTATTCCTCTGTACGCCACAATTCTGTAAATGAATACATACTTTTAGTGTTGGCAAAAGTCCGTGAAGGGTGCACTGCGACCTTGGGAAACCACATAAAAGAAAAGCTGTTTTATTTATTCTTCTGTATGGCACAATTCTGTACAATGAATACATACTTTTAGTGTTGGTAACGAATCTTTGAAGGGTGCACTGCACCCTTTACATAAGGCGCCCTTGCGAAACCACGTAAAAGAAAAGGTATTTTATTTATTCTTCTGTATGGCACAGTTGTGCACAATGAATACATATTTTTAGAGTTGGTAAAGAACCCGTGAAGTGTACATTGCAACCTTTACATAAGGCGCCCTTGCGAAACCACATAAAAGAAAAGCTGTTTTGTTTATTCTTCTGTACGTCTCAATTCTGTATAATGAACACATACTTTTAGTGTTGGCAAAGAATCCGTGAAGGGTACACTGCGCCCTTTACATAAGGCGCCCTTTCGAAACCACATAAAAGAAAAGGTTTTTTATTTATTCTCGTGTATGGCACAATTCTGTACAATCAATACATATTTTTCGTGTTCGTAAAGAACACGAGAAGGGTACATTGCGCACTTGCGAAACCACATAAAAGAAAAGCTGTTTTATTTATTCGCCTTTATGGCACAATTCTGTACAATGAATACATACTTTTAGTGTTGATAAATAATCCGTGAAGGGTACATAAGGCGCCCTTGCGAAACCAAATCAAAGAAAACGGTTTTATTTATTCTTCTCTATGGCACAATTCTGTACAATGAGTGCATATTTTTAGTGTTGGTAAAGAACCCGTGAAGTGTACATTGCACTCTTTACAAAAAGCGCCCTTGCGAAACCACATAAAAGAAAAGCTGTTTTATTTAATCTTCTGTACGTCACAATCCTGTAGAATGAATACATACTTTTAGTGTTGGCAAAGAATCCGTGAAGGGCACACTGCGCCCTTTACATAAGGCTCCCTTGCGAAACCACATAAAAGAAAAGCTGTTTTATTTATTCTTGTGTATGGCACAATTCTGTACAATGAATACATACTTTTAGTGTTGGTAACGAATCTGTGAAGGGTGCACTAAACCCTTTACATAAGGCGCCATTGCGAAACCACATAAAAGAAAAGCTGTTTTATTTATTCTCCTGTATGGCACAATTCTGTACAATAAATATATATTTTTCGTGTTCGTAAAGGACACGTGAAGGGTACATTGCTCCCTTGCGAAACCACATAAAGGAAAAGCTGCTTTTTTATTCTTCTGTATGGCACATTTCTGTACAATGAATACATACTTTTAGTGTTGGTAAAGAATCCGTGAAGGGTTCATTGCGCTCTTGCGAAACCACATAAAAGAAAAGCTGTTTTACTTATTCTTCTGTATGGCACAATTCTGTACAATGGATAGATACTTTTAGTGTTGGTAAAGAATCCGTGAAGGGTACATTGCGCCTTTTACATAAGGAGCCCTTGCGAAACCACATAAAAGAAAAGCTGTTTTATTTATTCTCCTGTATGGCACAATTCTGTACAATAAATATATACTTTTCGTGTTCGTAAAGGACCCTTGAAGGGTACATTGCTCCCTTGCGAAACTACATAAAAGAAAAGCTGTTTTATTTATTCTTTTATATGGCACAATTCTGTACAATGAATACATACTTTTAGTGTTGGTAAAGAATCCGTGAAGGGTACACTGCGCCCTTTACATAAAGCGCCCTTGGGAAACCACATAAAAGAAAAGCTGTTTTATTTATTCTCCTGTATGGCACAATTCTGTACAAGGAATACATACTTTTCGTGTTCGTAAAGAACCCGTGAAGGGTACATTGCGCCGTTGCGAAACCACATAAAAGAAAAGCTGTTTTATTTATTCTTCTGTATGGCACAATTCTGTACATTGAATACATACTTTTAGTGTTGGTAAAGAATCCGTGAAGGGTACATAAGGCGCCCTTGCAAAACCAAATCAAAGACAAACGGTTTGATTTATTCTTCTCTATGGCACAATTCTGTACATTGAATGCATATTTTTAGTGTTGGTAAAGAACCCGTGAAGTGTACACTGCACCCTTTACATAAGGCGCCCTTGCGAAACCACATAAAAGAAAAGCTGTTTTATTTATTCTTCTGTACGTCACAATTCTGTAGAATGAATACATCCTTTTAGTGTTGGCAAAGAATCCGTGAAGGGTACACTGCGCCCTTTACATAAGGCCCCATGCGAAACCACATAAAAGCAAAGCTGTTTTATTTATTGTCCTGTATGGCACAATTCTGTACAATGAATACATACTTTTAGTGTTGGTAAAGAATCCATGAAAGATACATTGCGCCCATGCGAAACCACATAAAATAAAAGCTGTTTTATATATTCTTCTGTATGGCACAATTCTGTACAATGAATACATACTTTTCGTGTTCGTAATGAACTCGAGAATGGTACATTGCGCCCTTGCGAAACCACATAAAAGAAAAGCTGTTTTATTTATTCTTCTGTATTTCACAATTCTGTACAATGAATACAAACTTTTCGTGTTCGTAAAGAACCCGTGAAGGGTACATTGCGCTCTTGCGAAACCACATAAAAGAAAAGCTGTTTTATATATTCTTCTGTATGGCACAATTCTGTACAATGGATAGATACTTTTAGTGTGGTAAAGAATCCGTGAAGAGTACACTGCGCCCTTTACATAAGGCGCCCTTGCGAAACTACATAAAAGAAAAGCTGTTTGATTTATTCTTCTGTACGACACAATTCTGTACCATGAATACATACTTTTAGTGTTGGCAAAGAAACCGTGAAGGGTACACTGCGCCCTTTACATAAGGCGCCCTTGGGAAACCACATAAAAGAGAAGCTGTTTTATTTATTCTCCTGTATGGCACAATTCTGTAAAATGAATACATACTTTTCGTGTTCGTAAAGAATCCGTGAAGGGTACATAAGGAGCCCTTGCAAAACCAAATCAAAGACAAACGGTTTTATTTATTCTTCTGTACGTCACAATTCTGTAGAATGAATATATACTTTTAGTGTTGGCAAAGAATCCGTGAAGGGTGCACTGCACCCTTTACATAAGGCACCCTCGTGAAACCACATAAAAGAAAAGCTGTTTTATTTACTCTCTTGTATGGCACAATTCTGTACAATGAATACATACTTTTAGTGTTGGTTAATAATCCATGAATTGTACATTGCGCCCTTGCGAAACCACATAAAATAAAAGCTGTTTTATATATTCTTTTGTATGGCACAATTCTGTACAATGAATACATACTTTTAGTGTTGGTAATGAATCCGTGAAGGGTACATTGCGCTCTTGCGAAACCACATAAAAGAAAAGCTGTTTTATTTATTCTACTCTATAGCACAATACAGTACAATGAATACATACTTTTAGTGTTGGTAAAGAATCCGTGAAGGGTATATAAGGCGCCCTTGCAAAACCAAATCGAAGACAAACTGTTTTATTTATTCTTCTGTACGTCACAATTCTGTAGAATGAATACATACTTTTAGTGTTGGCAAAGAATCCGTGAAGGGTACACTGCGCCCTTTACATAAGGCGCCCTTGCGAAACCACATAAAAGAAAAGCTGTTTTATTTATTCTCCTTTATGGCACAATTCTGTACAATGAATACATACTTTTAGTGTTGGTAACGAATCTGTGAAGGGTGCACTAAACCCTTTACATAAGGCGCCCTTGCGAAACCACATAAAAGAAAAGCTGTTTTATGTATTCTCCTGTATGGCACAATTCTGTACAATGAATACATACTTTTCGTGTTCGTAAAGAACCCGTGAAGGGTACATTGCGCCCTTGCGAAACTACATAAAAGAAAAGCTGTTTTATTTATTCTTCTGTATGGCACAATTCTGTACAATGAATACATATTTTTAGTGTTGGTAACGAATCTGTGAAGGGTGCACTGCACCCTTTACATAAGGCGCCCTTGCGAAACCACATAAAAGAAAAGCTGTTTTATTTATTCTCTTGTATGGCACAATTCTGTACAATGAATACATACTTTTAGCGTTGGTAAAGAATCCATGAATGGTACATTGCGCCCTTGCGATACCACATAAATAAAAGTTGTTTTTTATTCTTTTTATGGCACAATTCTGTACAATGAATACATACTTTAATGTTGGTAAGGAAACCGTGAAGGGTACATTGCGCTCTTGCGAAACCACATAAAAAAAGCTGTTTTA
>NW_027657591.1:0-24004 GCF_964235325.1 Thermobia domestica | reverse complement strand
GCGTTCAACTCAATTAAAAAATGAAATGAAATTTTTGAGTTTTACTTCCCACGGTTATGCCGGTTAGGCTAAAGGAGACTGTGATGATGAGAGATGAATGAAATGGTGGAATGAAGAAAGTGGGAGGAAACGGGAGAACCCCGAGCAAACTCACGCACTAAACTAAATTAACTGAACAGAAATATGTAATATCAAACGTAGTGCAATTTGAGAAATTACAACTTTATGTTGCGTTGGCAACATTGCTTGTTTATCTAGTGGTATTGCAGAGTATCTAGAAGAATTTCCCCTTCCATATTTCACACAGCACGTTAAAAAAATTCAGCATTTTTAATATATATGATTATTATATATAACTAGATGAAATACCCATTTTTCGCATGGGACCAGTATTTGGAAGTCAAGGCCTGTGGGAGTATCACTATCTCAGCAACCGCGAAAACTATGTATCTGACACTAATATCGGTCATTTTGTATTATTTTTACATATCTCGGTACCCCCTCCGCAGCAGGTGAACCCCGGCCCGCATGCACTAGTAGCTGAATTTGAAAGTTATCGCTAATGGAAGTGACACCATTGATGTCAGCGACAGCAAAAATTATACATTTGACACTAATATTGGCCATTTTGGATTACTTTACATGTCTCGGTATCCCTCCTGTAATCTCAGGCCCGCAGCTGAATGGGGTGAATTTGGAGGTTAATGAGATTGGAGTTTTACCATTGATCTCAGAAAACGCGAAAACTATTTGACACTAATATCGGTCATTTTGTATTATTTTTACGTCTTATAGAATTATTCACTCTTGTATCACAATCAAAACAGACAATAGATTGGATGCAAATGACGAAACCAGGCACCGGAAAAACAAGTCTCTTCAATTCTGTTGACAGTTAAAAACAGGAAAAACTTTTTTAAAATATAGAAGTAGCTTTTGGCGTAAGATGCCAAACAAAACGCATCGGCAGGAAAGACGGGATAGGAGTGCAAGATGAGAAAAGACTGAATACGTAATATTCATATTCAAATTTGCATTGTTAACACTAAATTGCTTTCTATCAGCACTACCTCAACCGCACTGATCGAACCTGAAGGCATAACAATCTCAATTACAATCACGTATTTAACATTCAACGCTACTACATATTTTCAATTGTTTTCTTATTGTGTTTGCATGAGCAATTTTCGAGTGACACACATACACACGCCGCCATAAAAGGAAACTTTACTTATAACTCTTATTCGATCAAATGTCATCTAAACATCAGTGTGAAAATGCGAGTGCATGGACATAAATCAGTTAAGTGTATACCTGTCAAACATCACTACACATGTTTCTCCTCCTCACACTGAAAGAAAGTCAATTCTTTTCCTGAATATCTGGGATAGCAGGAAGAAAAACGTGAATTGTTTCCCAGAAACAACGAGGTCTTTATAAGGAATCTCGCATCTGACAAAGACCAATAACACATCTTCCGGTGTTGTTTTTGAGAACAATGATAGAATCATCGAACAATGTGTAAAAGTGCCAACGAAAACACAGTGCATCTGACAATTTTTCTTCTTTATAAATTTGACAACTGCAACTAAATCTCGTTTAAAACTAATTCACAAATTCAGTAGAATGGGGAAAAACAAATTAATAAAATATAACTGAATTAATTAAACATGAATATGATTTACAGATTACTGATTTATTATTGAATTCAGCTATACAGTGAAATGTGTGTCCATCAATATTAGTCTTATCTTACTAATAAAACTCAAACTGACCAAAGCGTATATATATTTTAAAATTATATATTTGTATTACAGTTTCGGCTATGTAACATAGCCTTCCTCAGATACATTACCTTAATAAACTGTCAAATTGTAGCATTGTAAGACTGTCTTATCATCCGAGACACAAGTCTAGATATGACTCTAGATCAGTGATGGACAAACTACGGCCCGCAGGCCAGATCCGAACTCTGAAAGGTTCTATCCAGTTTGCGACATGATTTCGTCTGACAAATGGAAAGGGTTACTTTCGAAGGGTTCTATTAGAAATAAACTAACAGATAAGCATGGAACTTCACTTCTAAGAATCACCAGGTTACGAGAAATTTCAACAATTAACAGACCTTAGTATTACAAGAATTTTGTAAAATGTATCATTGATGTTTTTACACTGACCTGCCTACAATTCTTTTCTTATTATTTTTGGCCCTCTCCAAGAAAAGCCTGCCTGTCAGTCCTAGATCATGTGAATTTACCGCAGAAAATGTAGTTTTTCGTAGGTTTCAACAGGATATTTTCCTACTTGGTATTCGTTTTAATAATTCAATTCAACAAATATTATGATAATACATTTGCTATTATAATTCGTCATCTCAGTGGCGGCTTTAGCGGGTAGGACGGGTAGGCACGGACCTACCCAAAAGTTATATATATCTATATATGCATGCATGCTAAAAGATACAATAAAGAGTAAATGTATTTTCCACTATTTATATTAATGGTAGATAATTATTTAATAAATACCATCGACCACTTCAGTAAAAGTAATTTCTTATTGTCATTAATCAATCAAATGTGTATATGCATCTATAAGCGAGGGATTGAGCCTACCCAAAATTAAAATCCTAAAGCCGCCCCTGCGTCATCTTTTGCTTACATGATGTTATCTTAACCTGTGGTACGCAGACTACTAGTGGCACGTGAATCACGGTTGGGTGGTGCGAACTTTTTAAGAAGATAATATTTTCGAAGAACTTTACAAGACAAAAAAATATGAAGTATGACCAGGGGTGTATCCATGGGGGTGGGGTGGAGGGTAAATGGGGGCCCGGCCTCCCAAACGGAATTCGACTGTTAGGTGTTTATTTAAACATGTTTACTAAAGCAAATGACGAATGCATATAATAGAACAGACGTGCTCATTCTTCACAAGGGAAGATTAAGTTTTACATGAAAATAACACCGGAAATTTGAATACTGTAAAAATTGTTCCTCTTTTCTCTTTTAGAATCGAAACTGTCGAAAACGCTGCAATGTATATTTAAACATTTTTGATTATTTGTTTATATATAGAATTTTACGCATCCAATTTAGGCAAATACTCACATTAAGCATTTTCTGAATGAAGAATCGAATATTTTTATACCGGAAATTGTCCTCATCAGAAGCCAAAGTTTTGAAAAACATGTTTTCGATTAACTGCAATTAGAATTTAATGTATTAGACCTCCAACTTAAACGAATATGCATATATATATATATATATATATATATATATATATATATATATATATATATATATATATATATATATATATCCGTCTTTCCCGTCACCATTTGCATTAGAATTTACCAATGGGTGTTCAAGAATTGTTTAATACTGCTGAGCTTTTACTTAGCCAAATTCTAAGCTCACGTGATTTCTGTTTGCAACCCTCTATCGAAACCGGAAGTGGTTAAAATTTATTACTACTTCCGGTGTCAGTATTGACTTCCACAAAGCAAAAATGCTCAGACATATCGAGATGCAGTTTCTATTGCGATCAATTCAGCTTCCCAAGGGTAGGTTCTATCTGATTCCTTAACCATCTATTTAATCCGAAATTAGATCAAATTAAAGATTTCCGGTTTCAAGCTTTATCGTCATACAACAAAAATAATCAGGCATAGCGAGTAATGACTTTTTGATATAGATACTACTTCAAGTTTGAGTATTGAATTCCCATAGTTAGGAAGTTTACTATAGTTTCATACTGTGAACCGAAACTCACTTGTTTAGACTTCCAAACTATGCTTAAGTGTCGGAAGTTTTATACAACGGCTTTGTCCGTCCGTCCGTCTACCGACACGTATCAGAGCAAAAACGGTACACGATATTTAGAAGCAGCTTTTTGCAATCGATTCAGCTCCGAAGAATTAGTTCCATCTCCTCCCATAACTCTATCCAAACTGAAGGTGGTTCAAATAAAATCACTTAAGGTTTCAACGTTTATCGTCACAGAACGAATTAAGTAAACGATGGCGATAACTTTCTTTTTCAAACGATTCAGCGTCTTAAGGCAAGAGGCCATGATCATCCTCAACACATTACCAAAACTACAAGTAGTTCAAATATTGCTTCCGGTTTCAATATTGATTTCCACACAGTAAAAACGGTACGAAATATCGAGATGCGGTTTCTTTCAGTCGATTTAGCGTCCCAAGAATAGGCCTCATCTTCTGCATTAACCCTCTATTTAAATTGGAAATGCTTCAAATTAGCCATTTCCGGCTTCAACACTTATTGCCACAAAACAAAAACGATAATAGACAGAGGCAAACCGTTTCCTTTAATCGATTTACTGTCTCAAGAAAGCATATCGTCACAACCCGCAACACTCTAGCATGTTGTACCAAGGAAGTGGCTGAAATTCACTACTACTTCCGGTTTCAATACTGATTTCCAAGAAACAAAACCGGTAAGATATATCGAAATTCGGTTTTTTGCAATCGATTCAGCGTCCTAAGAATAGATTTCACCTTCTCCATTAGCTTTACCCAAACTGAAACCATTTAATTTTAACCATTTCCGGTTTTAATACCAGTATTTATAGCCAAAGAACAAAATGGTATTAGATAGCGACAAGCGTTTTCTCCAAACGATTCAGGATCTTAAGAGAAGATACTATCACAACCCGCAACACTACCAAAACCAGAAATGGTTGGAAATTTATTTCGACATCCGATTTCAATACTGATTTTCATAGAGCATAAACGGTAAGAGCTATCGCTTTCTCTTTTTTTCCCAATAACAATTCAACTTACCAAAGACAGGTTTCGCCTACTCCATTAATCTACTATTCAAACTGGAAGTGGTTGAAATTAACCATTTCCTGTTTTACCATTTATCCCCATAGAACAAAAACGATAACAGATAGCGAAAAGCGGTTTTCTGCAAGGTCTCAAGAATAAAGATCATCACAACCTGTAACTCTCTACTAAAACCGAAAGTGGTTGAAAGTTACTACTAATTCCAGATTCAATACTGATTTACGTAGAGCAAAAACGCTAAGAAATGAAGTTTTTTGTAATCGATCAGCTTCCCAAGAGAGCTTCCATCTATTCAATCCAGAATTGGTTAAAATTAATAATTCCCGGTTTTACTCTTGGTCGCCATAGAACGAAATCAGTAAGGTATAGCAAATAACGTCTGAATGAATGATTTTTGATGTGAATTCAGAGTCCGCGGAACACGCTCTATCTCGATCCTATTAATCTATTACAACTAGTAGATACGATGTACTATTGTTTTAGTTATGTAAGATGTAGTTTGAATATTGAATTTCCGTACTTTGGAAGTCTACCGTAGTTTCACACTGTGAAACAAAACTCACTTGCTTGAACAGAATTTTGTACTTCAAAACTACAAAATTTTATGTTTGTTCCTTGATATGTGCAAAAGATATGCTTATGACCCTTAATACAAAATCCGAATGTGCTCATATGCAGTGGCAGTACCGTTAACAATAATATTTATTAATAGCTCATTAGTATCATTAACAATAATAAGATATTTTCATACAACTGCTATTTGCTGAGGTACTATTACTAAACTAAAAATATTCGAGCAGCCAGTACACAAAATAAATATAAAAGTAGCTATGTAATAAAAACAACTACAAAACAGAGAAAAAAATATTTTGTTCTGAATTCTAAAATAAACTTACCCTCTTTCATGGATGCACTGCAACTGTTTCTCATTGAGTCTTCTAGGTTCACCCTTTGAGTCCACTGCAACCGCATCAAGTTCATCGAAGGAGGGTGCCAGGAACAAATCTCGCATATTAATTGGCTTGCGACGAGCCAAAGATGAAGTGTTGTCCCCTGTATCATGATGCTGGACAGTTATTGGAGGCGGAAGTACAATAGGAAAAGTCTTCCAATGATATAAAAACTTTTCAGCTACCTGTAAATAAATAAGTTCAATCATTTCTTAGTTAAATGTTTACTTGCATACCTATATTAATAGAACACACATTTTTCTTAACGAAGATTTTTATATTTTGCTTTCGTTTACTATTTTCATTTTAGTATCGTATACAAAATTCTTCGAGTGTAATCTGAAAAACTGTTACTACATTGAGTTGGACTGGTTACTACTGAAATATTCAATGTCATGTACAATCATGTATGTCAGAACACAACCCATCAAAAATCTCACTGTATATAGTGTGTTTATACATCTTGTCCTAACAGCAAACAACTGTAATCTAGTAAGTTTTACTAACAGTGAATAGATAGTATAGACATACAACATTCACGAAGTTTCTCTATTTCATGTTCAACCTACATGGAAGGGTAACAATTTATATTAATGATAATTTATTATATACCATGAGACGCAAATTGTCAAAACATATATAAGTTGTTTGTTGCATATCAAATGGAAAAGTATTAATCAGGAATATGTTTTCCACAAGGACCATCACTTCATTGTGGATTGGATGTCCATTGCATATCTTTATATTTTTTCTGTGCACTAATAAAACAATCTAGCTTAGTCTCCATACTTATCCGACGTGAATCTTTGACATTTTCTGTGAAGTTATGTCAAGGATGACCATACGCATCTTCCGAGCAAGATATTGACACATTGCGGACAAAGATTACTACTGCTATGGCCAGGATCATTCAACTGATGTTGGCCAATCATGGAAAGAAAATAAATGTCGTCTCAAAGTGCAATCTCGTGCTCATATGAAGAAAATAGATAGTGTTTCAGAAGGTTGGTGGTTAAATTCTGGCACATGCCATTTCCTACAGATCATGAGTTATGGCTGTCTATTAACAGTCAAACGACTGTACTGACCACGAAACGTTGCTCACATTTCCACAAAACAACCAGAAATGCTCAGTTACCCAGTCTGTAATACAAGTATCGATATGTCAACGGGGAACATAGAGGCACATCGCACTTTCGTTGATGTTAAGCACTGATTTTTGAGTTTTAGGTCACCACACAAACCCATCTGGTAGCCATTTTATCAAATTAGTCATCTGTCTCATCTGATGATGGAGAATCCTCTCTTTGTAACTTACTTTCTTATTAGAATTTGAACTGAGACCGTCCGAAATTGGGACAAATTATTAACAGAGTGCCCGAAGCCTTAATAAACATCAATAGTATGGGGAATTTCTACCAGTGATGCGATGAAGAAAATAAGCCCAAAGAGTGTGGATCTTTACGCTATCTAAAAGGTTTTATCAATTAAATATTTCAACCACATGATAGGTTGGAGAATATTCACTGACAATAGACATATTCGTCTTAGGTTGACAACTTGTTCAAATTACATTAACTTCATCTTTGTTTTCATAAACTACAAAAGTTTTTGCACGGATGCTGCAAAACACATAAAACGTGAAAAAGACGGAGATTTCACTATTGAAACAGAACTAAATACTGTTCTCAGTGTTTGAAAGTAGCATATGTTTATCAGATATCGTATTTTATTAACTCAAAGTTGTATTTGAAAAAAGATATGAATATGTTTACCTCCTTCTCTTTAGTTACCGTATATATTTATGTAGAAAGCAAATCTGGTATTCATTTTGGGTTTTGAGCTCCTTCGTGGAGGATCCGGGTTCGATTCCCGACGGGAGATCAAGTGGTTCGGATTCCACGTTAATCAGTAGGTCCACGTCTCATATAGCCTCGCTGCTGAACGGGACGTTAAACTCAAACTAAACTCCACTCATTTTGGATTTTATGATGGAATTTATTTATGTGCTGTTACTGAACAAGTGAAAGCACATAAAACTAAGTCTAAGTAACAGGTTCCAAAAACTGAACACGGAATTTCATCATGAATGGGCAAGAACGCTATCTCAACATGAAGAACCACAAATGCAGGCCGTAACATGTGAGGGGGGGGGGCAGGAAGCAACTGCCCGCAGGGAAGCTCCCCGCCCTTCAAGGGGGCCCACTGTAAGACATTTTTTTACTCCATATACGATACGAACATGAAATTATAAATGAAGCATCAAACAGGTTCCCAACATTATAAGAACAAAATAGCACACAAAAGGCAAATAAAACAAAAATGAGTCGCGGGCTCATTTCAGTAAAAAATGTTTACTATTAGGGGTCCTAGAAATAATATTTATTCGTATGACTGAGATTTGTCGATATTGTCCCCTTAATTAATATGTCATGTATGGAACGGCCCCAGGGGAGTGCAGGAGGGCCCACAGGCTTCGGGTGCCCACCAAGAGTAAGAGAAAGATGGAAAGAGGAACTCTATTTTCGAATTTTGCGGGAGGGCCTTAAACAACTTTCTCTAGGGAGCCTAAATATTAATGCTTGACCTCTCAGAAAAAATTTAAGTTATGGCGTTGCACAAATATTAAGTCGTCCAGGGGTCACACTACAATGAGTCATATCCTCCTAAAGCTCATTCAACGAACCTTCTGATCCTGATGTAAACATTGCATAATTGTGTTACTCCGCCAGTCATCGGATGATTGGCTATCGGTCAGCACTTCTTTCGAGAAACACGTGCTTGTACCCTGTCGATGTTTTACTTATTCCCCGCATGTGGCCATATTGTTAACTGTGATTTGCGCTAAAGTTAGATCAAAACCACTTTCAATGCATGCGTATTCTCTTTTATTGCATTAATTCAATTTAGTTCTTATATAAAGTGTTGTTTCTGTTGTCTATTTCTAAGGAATCCTGGTAATGAGCCTTATACGCAAGGACTATTTTCTTCTGCCGCATGGGTGTTCTAAGGCTCTCTAACCAATAAAATCAAACAATCACCACGTGCATTTGTTTACATGAGGTACTGAACGTTCCTTGAATAAACTTTAGGCAATAGAAAATTGAAAACAATATGTTAGATAAAAAATTAATAAAAGAAAGAGAATACACATTGCTACGTTCAGCTTGCTGGATCCTTAGACCAAAAAAGTTAACATGGACTTCCTAAGAAACACCAGTGATTTAAATTAGTGTTAGGAGAGTGCCTGTACAATAATTAAGTTACGGTGGGTTAAACAACTGGTGCTAAATGAATTATTTTTGCTTATGTTCTAAAAAGTTGGTTACTAAGATATGTGAAGGTACCGTATCATTGCTAAAGACTGTTTAACCTAGCTGTTATACCACAGTTGGACTAGAAACTACTATGAAAGATTAAACATGATGCATGCTGAAGTGTGCGAACAGCAATTAACTTCATTCCCGATGGTTTCGTACAGTTCATATAGTGTTCTCGGTCAATTCTTATGCCCCTATCCTTCAGGCAGGCCAATGAAAAACAATTAGGGGAGGTTATGCCAGCTGATCTGAAAAGTCATAGGTTCTTGAAATTATGCCCTCATCAAAGAAACTGATTATAAACTGAATGGAGGCGTTGGATGTGTGACATGTTACGTCGTCATGTTGAAAGTAATCCTACGTTAACTCGATCTCGTAGAATTGTTTCACAAATTACTGAATATGCGACCATAAATCACCGCTTCCCTGTAACTCATAACCAGGTTATCCGACAGTTACATAATTATATATATATATATATATATATATATATATATATATACAGAGGGTTGATTAATTCGTGTGTCAATTTCATTTGTTTACTGTGCAAAAGTGGTTGGAGGTAAAGCCGTACAATTTGGTGTAACTTTAGACGAAGGACATAAGTTTTGTTTCGTCATAGAAGCATGTCACTTGTACTAAAGATTAAAGAGATATAGGGTCAAAGGTCAAATTTCGATTTTTTCCTTATGGGACTGCAATGGTAAATTCCGAAAGAGCAAGAAAAAAATGTAAATCGAAGTGATAACAAAGAAATAGCTGCATGGTATGATTATACGTCGTAAACCGATAAAATATGCGTCAATCAAGTGCCAAGGTCAAAGGTCACGGTCAGATCAAGGTCACAGGCCACCTTCAAAACCCATTTGAATACACTAAAAAAAAGCAATGACCTATCAAAACATGTTAAACATCAAAATGAAGCAGCGGAACAGGCAAGAAACATTCAATAGTAGTATGAGGTCAAAGGTCACAGGCAAATACAACGCCAAAGGTCAACCACAAAAATCAAATAGTCGCTGGGAAAGCAGCAGTTGTTGTAACAAAAGGACATGTTGAAGGAGGAAAGAAAACAGTTGAACAATCAAGGAACAATCCATACTACGCTGAAGTCAAAGGTAACGGGCAAATACAAGGTCAAAGGTCAACCACAAAATCAAATTTATTTCTAAACGAAACGTGAACACAATATGGATGTGCTTAACACTGCGTTGTTTGTGCTCTCAGAAATGCACTAGGTTTACCTAACATGAGCGTCAATAGTCCTTCTTGAGGATTTAGTGTCACTTGGCTAAACAGTATTTCACTTATTCTACATGTCCGCCACCGTGGGCTAAGCACAGATTGATTCTGTGAATCAACTGCTTAGTGAATACTTTTTCAAGCATGGTAAGAGTGATGTACTCAACACTACGTTCGATTTCTTGCCTTAGTTGCTCCACAGATGTGAGTTATTTTCTATACACCAATTGTTTCAGAAACCAACAAAGAAAAAAGTCACACGGCGGCAAGTCGGGACTTCTTGGTGGCCATTGCACTTCATTTCCTATAGAGATCACACGTTGTCAAAACCGTTTCCTCAGAACAGCCATAGTTGCATTCGTACAATGCGCAGGAGTACCATCTTGCTGATACCAAATTTCATCATTCTCATTCATGTTCAGATGATCCAACTCCGGGAAAAGAAACTCACGTAACATACGCTGATATGATTCTTGTGTCACATTTGCATCGAAGAAGAAGGGACCAATGATTTGCGTTGCTGTGATACCCATCCACACCATTACACCAGTTTGATCAATGGAACGTTCACTGCGAACACGTGGTTGAGAATGAGCCCAATATCGAGCATGAGAAGACGAAACGGAACCATTAACAAAAAATTTTGCTTCATCTGTCAGAAGTAATTGGAATAAGAACATGGGGTTTTCGTTCAACTTATCAATGAACCAATTACAAAAGAACACACGCTCACCGTAGTCTTGTTCTCGCAGCTCCTGGACTTCCCTGATTTTGTACGGTTTTAATTCCATTCTTTTTAACAGTTTACTTAAGGTTGACTTATTAAGACCAACTGCAAGACTACGACGGGTCAGAGACTTTTGAGGGGATTGAAGAATAGATACAGCTACTTCCCTTTTCTTCCTTGGAGTCGTTACTGTTGCGGGTCTACCAGCCCTTTCCCTCGTCATTAGGTGTTTTGTATGGAAACAGTTACTGCGAAACTGTTTATAGAGACGATATATCTGGGTGTTTCTTATGACAACGTTCCACTCAGCGTGAGCTCTTCGTCGTGTAGCTGAAGCAGATTTACCACACTGAATGTACCACTCCACTAAATCTGCTCGTTGTTCTGCCGATAAAGAATTCATTGAGAATACGTACCTTGTCAGAGTTGCGGGCAAACTAACTAATAAATCGATACACTTGGAGTGTAGACACAAAATATCTCTCTCGTGTTTTGTTCTTGTTCGACTTCAACTGCACTTGACTGCTTAATATTAACACGAGTGGCGTCTCTAAGACTATGCACAAATTGTGTGCTCTATCAGCGGCTGAGGCAGCCACGCCTACTATTGTCAAGGTCCCCCGTGGTGCCATAGCTCGCTCGTTCATCACGCTTGCAACTTTATTCTACGTCAAACGGAGGTGCTTGATTGGAGGAGGGACTTGATTGTTCAACTGTTTTTTTCGGCCTTCAACATGCCCTTTTATTATAACAACTGCTGTTTTCCCAGCAACTATTTTATTTTTGTGGTTGACCTTTGACCTTGTATTTGCCCGTTACCTTTGACTTCAGCGTAGTATGGATTGTTCCTTGATTGTTCAACTGTTTTCTTTCCTCCTTCAACATGTCCTTTTGTTACAACAACTGCTGCTTTCCCAGCGACTATTTGATGTTTGTGGTTGACCTTTGGCGTTGTATTTGCCTGTGACCTTTGACCTCATACTACTATTGAATGTTTCTTGCCTGTTCCGCTGCTTCATTTTGATGTTTAACATGTTTTGATAGGACATTGCTTTTTTTTAGTGTATTCAAATGGGTTTTGAAGGTGGCCTGTGACCTTGATCTGACCGTGACCTTTGACCTTGGCACTTGATTGACGCATATTTTATCGGTTTACGACGTATAATCATACCATGCAGCTATTTCTTTGTTATCACTTCGATTTACATTTTTTTCTTGCTCTTTCGGAATTTACCATTGCAGTCCCATAAGGAAAAAATCGAAATTTGACCTTTGACCCTATATCTCTTTAATCTTTAGTACAAGTGACATGCTTCTATGACGAAACAAAACTTATGTCCTTCGTCTAAAGTTACACCAAATTGTACGGCTTTACCTCCAACCACTTTTGCACAGTAAACAAATGAAATTGACACACGAATTAATCAACCCTCTGTATATATATAAACTTACGGCCTCTCGGATCATCGTTTACATACCTCTTCCGATTTTTTTTCTTTCTGACAGAGTTACTTAAAAGATATGGCTATTAGAAATCGTCCACGAATACTGAGGAACTGCACAGAACCATCAGAATGAAACACAATATTACTCCTCACAGACTTCAGCACATTACAGAATATGATGTAGAAGATTCAGTTGTGTGGGAAATATTTGTTGCCACAAAATGATTCTCTCACATATACTGTATAATTCCGAACTTACTATACACGTTTATTGTCATTAATTTAGAAATTAACACACGCTAAAACGATAAAGCTTTGTATGGATCATTTTGTATAACAGCACTACGGAAGTCTTTAATGCTTAATAATATCACCAAATTAAACTTGGTAATTAACCATGATTAACGTAATTCCCTAGTTTAACAGCTGCCTAACAGCAATGGCCAAGCAGATATTTCTAATTAAGATTATATTATGTAATCAGCACATCATTCCTACCGTCATTATTTCTGCCTTTCTAGGTTGAAATTTAAAATAATTTAATTCAAGTATCTCCCAATTATGCCCCACGATGCTGGGTTAAGACCAAAAAATCGAATCCGAGAATAAGCGCAACAAAAACAAGAGGGCAACACAATTTTAACCATTCGACTACAAAGAAAAACTAGGGTAAAACAACTGTATTCACTCCCTAATTGTACTTACCTGAATAAAATAATAGTTAAAGAGAACAATGCTTCGCTTCCAAAGAACACGCGGGCCATATTACGACGTGTATTTCATTTATACTTCTCTCTCTTCATTAAAAAAAAAAAAAAAAAAAAAGGATAAGTAAAAATGTACATTGTTTTAATGGAAACAAATTGTTGTGATTTAATGAAATATTTCCTATTAAACTCTTACTTCGTTGCTTGCAGAATACATTTTATTATTCATTTTTACTACTACAACCCTTTATTTCACTTTTTACCTTTCTCGCAGACATAAGTAGAAACGATTCCTATCCAAATCATTTACGCAACTCGTGGCTTTCGCTTCTATGTCTGA
The DNA here is from genome assembly GCF_964235325.1 of Thermobia domestica. Classification (NCBI taxonomy): domain Eukaryota; kingdom Metazoa; phylum Arthropoda; class Insecta; order Zygentoma; family Lepismatidae; genus Thermobia; species Thermobia domestica. The sequence goes on along the minus strand of NW_027657591.1, from coordinate 10,463 downwards.
TTTCTGAATTGTACCTGGAAGGCAATAATGTTCAGATTGAGTATGGGAGTGGGGGCTCCGCTCCATCCGAGTTTAAAGTAGTAATAAAAAACTATTTCATTTCTTTTTCTCCTTCATCATCTTTTTCTTGGGTGCTTTTCAACTCAGATCTCATTTCCTTGAAAATTGAAAATTACGTCTGAAAACTGCGTAAACAATATTTTATGACCCCGTAAGTAGCAGAGGGCTCACCCATGGTGCATAGGTCTTGGATCGATCTCAGGTCATAGAGGAGTTTTGTGGAATACTATAACATCCTTGTGAATTTTCTCGAGGTTTACCCGCTTTCTTCTATTTCATAAGTCACTAGTTCTTCCATCATCGTTTGCATGTACTCATCATCTATCTTTCTGAGTCTACATGCCATACAATGACACGTTAAACTAAAAAATGTCATTTGTAATACCCAGAGTACTCTTATAGTAGCTTTGTCATTATGGATTACTAGAGTCGCAAGGGAAGGAAGAGGAAGCAAGCAATCTTGATGTAATATCTTGTTCATAGTTCCTTAATTCCGATTTCTTTTCAAAAAGATACCTGGATTGGAGAGAGAATTCTTTCGTTTTGGTCTTTTCGGAAAGTTGGTTCCTAGTATGGATTTGATTCATTTTTTCAGAAAGTAACTCCTGGAAAGAACATCTTCCTTTTCTCTTATTATCAAATGCTTTAGTCTGTACAGGGTTCATAGTGGTCGGTCTCTTTTAAATAGTTGAAAAGTGATCAAAAGCACACGAAAAAGTTATCAAAAAGTGACACACGAAAAAGTGACCACAATCCCATCATGCCCCTTTTTTTCTTTGTCAATTTCCCCATCACCTCTCTTTGTTTGTTGTTTTGTTTCATCTTTTCTTCTTTACTTCTTGTTTTTGAGCTTCCTCCTTTCTTAGGTTTTCTAAGTATGCTTTGTAGTTACGGTAAGCAGACTTAACAGATGTAAGAAGCTTCTGAGTAAGTGGAACCAGTTCTGGCCTATTTCCGAATTTCTTCATCCTGGACATTATATTTAACTTAGCATTGAGAGTTCTCAAAGCCATGAAATATTCAAATTCATTATCTACTCTTAAGAAAAACAAACAAGAAGCATAACACAAGACGAACATGATGAACCACACACACACAACGTTGAGCGGAGCGTTAACTATTACGAGAGAAAACTAAATGACTATTATGATAGAAGAAAGAATAGACACAGAAGGGTTCTCAATCCCACCTTGAGAGCTTAAGCATCCACCAACCATCGACTGTGCTTTAGAAAGAACAAAAGCTGAAATGAGAATAAAGCTGAATGTTTCATATGTGGCGGCAAGTACTGAAGCTTTCAGAAGAGTAATGAGTAACAAGTTTATGCCTTTTTCCATTTATTTTTTACATTTTTTTTTTTAAACTGGCAATGCAAGACATAAATTACACGAAAAAGTCACTTCACCTCCCAAAAAGTAACTTTTAGTGACAAATTAAAAAAAAAAAAGTAAATTTTAGTGACCAACTTGAGAAAAAGAAGTAATTTTTAGTTTAAAAAAAATGACTCGCTATGAGCCCTGTCTGTAGCATATATAATTTGAGCACTCTGTATCTTGAAGATTTTATATCTTTTATCGCTCTCTCCAGTATGACCCTCGCTTCACTTCGTAACTATTTACTATGTTGAAAAGTTTTGATAGATATTTTCCACAGTAAGTATTCTTCTGTATAGCGAAACCTTACATTTGTACCTTTCTGCTGAAAATCCTCATTCACAACCAGCGGCCTAAATACACATTCCAAACACCAAATTTGCAGCCGGAACAAGGGATGAAATTGGAACAGGACCTTGCCTGGATATGTGCATCACAATCTCATTTAAGGATAACTTTGGGAAATGAACATAATCCAACTCTTGATATATTCAAGTCAAATATAATAATTAAATAGAATTAAATTTATTATTATTATTATTATTATTAGTAGTAGTAGTAGTAGTAGTAGTATAGTAGTATTAGTATTAGTATTAGTAGTAGTAGTAGTAGTTGTTGTTGTCGTCGTCTCATTCCCCGACTTAAATGTTTGTCCAAGTTCCAACATAAACCACTGTTCAAAGGACACCGTACAAAAAGCATTGCATTTCCTCGTCTGTCCGATTTAGGTGATTTTTGGATATGTTGTAGCTGAGGACCCCCGGTCAATTGTTTATACCGGACCGACCTTAACTCCCTATGACCAACCTTGTGACCTCCAGAGATCACCAAATGTTACACAGTACAAATAGCATTGCATTTCCTCGCCTGTTGGATTTGGGTGATTTTTGATTATGTTGTAGCTTCGACCCCCTGGTCAACCGTTTATATGGGACCAACTCCCTATGGCCAACCCTGCGTCCTCCAGAAGTCACCAAAGGTCACACAACGGGTGTTGGTAGAACTGGTTAAAACTTGGCATACAAAAAATAATTGTATGTTATACTGGGCTACGGCAAATGAGGATAGTCCACGTAACGGTGTGACTTTCGGTGACCTTTGGAGCTCACAGGATTGGTCATAGGGAGCTGGCCCCCCTGAACCAGCAACATATCCAAAAATCACCCAAATAGGATAGACGAGGAAATGCAATGCTTTTTGTACGATCCTTTGATGGGTTAGATCTGCTTTACTCTTCGTCGTTTCTGAACAATTATTATGCAAAGTGCCTATATACAAAGTAACCAAAAAGCTGTTTTCGTTTTAAACGTCCCATTAATTACGCGCTGAAAGAGGGGAACAAAATCACGCACAATATTATCATCATCTGTGCAAAACTTATAGAACGCCCCTTGTGCATTTGTCCTTGACCAAAATTTCAGAAGGGGTGAATGACCCACCCATCCCCTTGACTTGTTTTCAACACCTGTTGTATAATTATAGTATATAAAATCAGGTGACCAACGATTATTACGTCCTAAATGCGCAACTAAATTTCTGGTATATAAGAAAATATTTAGAAACATTTATTAGCTTCTTTAATAACATTTTGTACTACTTGGCTCATTTTCTAAATTTTTGAGATTAACTGTTTTTAAATGGTTCACAAAAACTGAAAAATATTTAATGGGCTTAGGAAAGGAAAATGTTTATGTAACGATTTCACTATTACTCAAATTAACTTAGAAATTGATTTTATTTTTTAAAAAGTGATGAGTGAAACGGAAAGGAAGAAACTATTACTATACGCTGAAAAGAAAGCTAATATTACATCTCACCCCCAAGACATCCCTTAACAAAAGTATTTTCTATTTTACGCTCTTTTTTTTTTTTTTTTTTCACGAACGCGTAGTCTGAAGATGCTTCACCTATCCATTTCGTGAAGCCTCTCCCTTTATTCATCTCGCATCTCTTTGTATGAAATATGTCTCGCCAGGGGATATGAACCATCACTTGAGGAAATTGCTTTGTTCATTTCCAGAAACATTTTATTGATTAAATGATAATGCTCGAGGCATTTGTCTTCCCGACACAAAAGAATTACTCGTTTCTGTCTGTCAGTAGATTTTGCAAAGCTTTTCCCCAGAAGTTATCGTTGACTAGAGTTAACATGAAAACTCCCACACGTTTAGAAATATCAGGCACCAAGCATTACTTAAAGTATAATATTCTGTCCACTACTTGAATTACGCGAAGAAAACTAAGTACTCGTATGAAAGCTACTTGTTCCTTTGGAGTGCTCAAAAGTTCGCGAAATGATTCAATTCAATAATTCCTTCATCACAACGTCAGTATGCAATAGCCACAAAGAAATATTTAGTTCTGGTAACGGAAATAAAATGTCACGTAAATGCATACGACAGGAGAAAGGCCGAAAGATTTCTTAGAAGTTTATGATCATTCCAAGCAAAACAATAGGTCGCCGAACTCAACAAGCCAAAATTGTATGAGGATGGATCATTAAGTAACGCACGTTCTTTTCCACGGGATTTTATACTGATCTAGGATCTTAAAATTGAAAGAGAAGTACTCTGAAATATGCACTATAGTTGGCAGTCATTCGATCAGGCGTGACTAAGGCAGAGACGTGAATTACTTCATTTCATGTGAAATGAGCATTTTCCAACATTTAATACCTTTTAGAGTAAACGTAACATATATATGATTTCATACTCACGTCACTGCAGAAAATCAAAATATTACATTTTCCATTTACAGATTGTATCAAAATAAAAAAAATAAATAAAAATCTGATTAATAAGGCATAGAATAACCTTTATAATCAGTAGTACACTTCTACTCGTCGTGGAACTGACACCTAATTTGTCAATTTTTCCCAGAAAAATAGTAGAATAGTTTTCATGAAGTGCAGCACTAACTTGCTTCAGTTATACGATATACACTCATGCTAGTAGCTTAAGGATAATTTAGAAAAACGCATACAAACGTATGAAGTACTAGATGAGGCGTAACATCACTTCGGGATAATTTATCAAACCACTTATGATGAAAGTGGTCGAGATTTGACGAATGGTGGCGCTGTAGTCAGACGAATGACGTAAGAGGGCACATCTAATAAGCAGTAGGCACTGTCAAGAGAACGTGTGCAGTTGTTCCAAGTGTCTTTATGGTGACTGTATGAGGGCAATGACGAAACGAACACATATTGATGACGTAACGAGAGGCTGGACATTAGGGCGACTGGAGACAGGTGAAACATAGCAAGTTGTGTCGTCGGAGGTGCATGTTAACAGAACGTCATCTCGCGAATATGACAACGATTCCAACAGACAGGAAATGTGACCTAGCACTACGATAGAGAGCGTCCGGATAGAGGGTCGGACATCATCTCACCCAACGAAGACCAAGGGACCTTGCACAAGAGACTTTGCTGCTGCCAGTGGAATATTCGAAACACAGTTGTACAGACAACTCAAAAGGAATGTTTTATTCGTCCGAAGGCCTGCATTTTGCACCCCATTAACCAAATCCACAAGGAAGTCCGTAATGACTGATGTCGAAAATATAGTGGATTGACAATGGAACAGTGGACCCAGGTGTTCTTTACAGACGATTCCTAATATAATCTTCAGAGTGATTCGCTTTACAGACGATTCCTAATATAATCTTCAGAGTGATTCGAGTCGTAGCATCGTGTGGAGGGAAAAAGAGTCCAGGTACCAAACTGCTAATATCCTTGAAGGAGACTCGTATGGAGATGGTGTTGTTTTGGGGTGCGGATTGATTTGCACGGGTGCACGTACACCCATTCATGTCTTCGAAAGAGGAACTGTAATACGTCAGATGTACTGAGATATAGTTCTGCAAGAGTATGTCCGCATTTTCGGTGCACTGTGGGTCTCACTTTCATACTGATGGACAATAACGCCGGGCCACATCGAGCTGCCATCAGAGAAAAATACCTGTAAGCAACATATATTAGGCGAATGCAGTGGTCTGCGAGATAGCCCGACCTCAATCCGATTGAGCACACATTGGGCTACTCTGTCGTCGAATTGCTGTCCGTCTGCCATCTACATGGGCGCTTCCAGAGCTCCAAGAGGCACTAGTGCAAAAATGGGATGCATACCACAACAGCTGCTCGGTAACTTGCCGGAGTATGTTAACATGTTGTCGAGCTTGCTTTATGTGCGAGGACATCACATTCTATATTTACATCATTTATCGCGTTCAGACACCATTTTTCGTGTTCATATATTCTGGACCAATATTTTGTCCATACTCTGTAGATTCGCCATATGTGCGATTTTGTCTCTCATTTTTGCAATATAGTGTGCATTTGGAGATGATAATTTCTTTGAACAGCATAGTTTACTCGGCCTTCTTAATAATACGAAGGGCATACTGAAAATCGTGAGCAACATGTTTTCACAACCGTAATCTTTAGTTGAAACCAAGTGTATCATCTCAATCTACAGACCTTTCTTTTTTTCCAGACGTTGACGTTGACGTCTGTTGCTAGCACGTGGCCACAGACAGGATTTCCAAAATGGCGGGCAGCGTTCGACAACGTGCTGTAATTAAATTCCTTGTTAAAGAGAGCCTAAATCTGTTTCTGAAATTCACCGCAGACTGCAGCGTGCATATCCAGATATATGCAAAATTTTAAGGATGGAAACACGAGTATCGAAGATGAGTCTCGCAGCGGGCGCTCCACGGAACGCAACAAGGTAAAGGTTGATGAGATGATTAGGGGAGATAGGCGTATTACTGTTAATGAAATCGCTGCAAAACTTGGTATTGGACGCAGTGCGGTACAAGAAATGATTCACAGCTTAGGTTATAGGAAGGTTTATGGCTGCTGGCTCCCACGTTTATTAACCAAGGAACACAAACGTCAGAGACTAAACACTGCCCAAATTGTTCTTCACAGATTTAGACATGAAGGTAATGACTTTTTGAAGAGTATTGGGACTGGAGATGAAATCTGGTTCCATCATTATGAACCTGAAACAAAACGACAGAATATAGAATGGCACTACTTGAATTCGCCATCGAAGAAGAAAGCGAAGACAGTGCAGTCGGTAGGGTAAGTTATGGGAAGCGTCTTCTGGGATACACAGGGTTGCATTCTGGTCGACTTTCTTGAGCCTGGACAAACCATAAATTCAGCACGCTACATCCAGACACTTTTGAAGCTCTGTCGCTCCTTGCGTGATAAACGTCCTGGAAAGATCATCCTTCAACAGGATAATGCGCGTTCGCATACTGCACGTACCACTATGGAGCAGATCTGGAGATTTGGGTGAAAACATTTCCACATCCTCCCTACAGCCCCGACATGTTATCCTCCGACTACCATCTTTTGGATTTTGTGAAGGAACATATGCGAGGCCGTCGCTACGAGAAACTGGAGGATATTGCTTGGGCAAACAATGCGTCAGTGTCTACGGGCAGCTGGAACGAAATTCTATCGCAAGGTTATTTTCAAACTTCCAGAACGATACGGAAAATGTGTGCAAAAAAAAAAAAAAAAAAAAAAAATGCGTATGTGGAAAACTGAAAGAAAGGTCTGTAGATTGAGGTAATATATTTGATTTCACTTACAAATAAAGATTACGGTTGTGAAACAATGTTGCTCACAACTTAAAGTATGCTCCTCATAATAATAATAATAATAATAATAATAATAATAATAATAATAATAATAATAATAATAATAATAATAATAATCCTTAAGTAATGGGCATAAGAGTACTCGGAAATATGCGACAAACTCGATTCTGTGAAACTAACAACACATATTTAATAATGTTCAAGTTGGAGGATTCAGCAGGAAAGAGGTGTTGAAGTTCACCCTGATATTTCTCGAACCACACCTGAATACGTCTGGTTGTGTGTACTGGCACAATGTCATCTTGGAAGACTGACTTGTGTTAGAGACCATCTGTACTATAGGATGCACTTCCTTACATAAAAATGTCCACATTATGACGGGCAATAATTCGTACTTTCAGAGTAACAATACTGACTAACGGAATATCGTGATATTGTGATCAGAGCCGTGCACGGACCGGATCGGGTGCGACCGCTTGGCCCGGCGGATTAACCGGCCCGGCCCTGCCCTGCCAGATTCAAGTATATCAAACTGGACTGGGCCCTAACCGGACCGAGTACATTCCGGGTCGGACACAAATGCTATAGAGCCGAACCGGGCACATGTATTTTCGGGCCGACCTTCTAAGTACATAAAAAAAATCGGATCTTCTAAGTACAGTAGGTAAAGCACTTACAGCTGGTGCTAGACGTCGTCGGATTGATCCCTGCTTATGCTATGTGAGCTTTGTGGACAAATACAGTGTGCGTGTGAGTTTACGGGGTGGTCCCTTTCCTCCTACTGTTTTATTCCACCAATTCATCCCATCATCATCCACACGGCCTGAGCCGTAGTTAAGTTCTTGACCTACTAAGGAGAGTTTGGTATTCTACCATTAGATCATAGAGGCCGAAATTGGCGTGTTTATAAAATCAGCGCAATTTGCAGTAATGTTCAATTAGCAAAACAGATACCAAATGGCGTTACATGTTCCTGTATTGTTTATAGTATGATGCTACAAATATGATAACAAAATATAATGATCAAGTAAATCACCAAGACGCCAGGGTCGATTAGGTGTTCCTGGAACGGTTGTAACACAAAGCGAAATGCGAGGAAGTAAATCAAACGAAATCAACACACAAGTAGTGGCGAAGGATGGTAAGAGGCCCGGCCTACCTATTTACTTCCAGAATTTATAATTAATTCATTTTCCTTGCACAGAATGTATGGTAATTTTCTAAGTTGAAAAAAAAATTCCGATAAAGAAATCATGGTTAGCACCACTGCTGGGAGGTTCACCGAGCAGTGTCTCAGGCGGCACTGAAACTACCGCAAAGCCACTCAGAAAATCCCGCGGGAGAACGTGTTGTTAATAAACTGCAAAAGAGACCGGCCTCAGCGCTTATCGACCTTCGTTTCCACATAAAGCATTTATCTTGAAACCTTCGATTTCGATTCGATATGTGAAAGAAATAAAGAGCAAGACAATGTGGGATCCGTTCCGTACAAATTTTGCTTAATTTTGCGGACTCTAACGCATTGCAAAAGCTGGAACAAGCAATTCTAAAGGTGCTCCGCCTATTATCGCAAACTAATTCCCCTTTATTCCGTTATGTTGACACAATGACTTGATTGAATGCTTATGTGTTTTGAACAATATAATGAAAGACGAAATTTTACAAGCAGAGTTTATTTCACAAGTAGACGAAACAGCATTTACGGGACTTGAAGATAATAGTAAAAATAAAACTATCCGGGACGTGTATAAGGGAATCAACGAATTTTAAAAAGGCTATCAACCTCGTGCTTATATATTAAAAAAAGCTGACGGAACAGTTCTCACTGATACGGACAACATCTTAAATAGATGGAAAGATTTCTTTGGCGATTTGCTGAACACGCAGCCAAAAACTAATGTGCGTGGAGAAAGGCAGATACACACCGCAGAACCGTATATTCCAGAACCCAACCGAATAGAAGTAGAAACTGCTATAAAGAAATTAAAGAAACACAAATCTCCGGGTGTAGATGAAATTCCGGCTGAGTTAATTTTAGCTGGAGGCGAAAAATTGTGGAAAAAGATACACAAACTCATTCTCCTTATCTGGAACAAGGAAGAATTGCCCCAAGAGTGCAAAGAATCAATCATTGTTCCAATTCACAAGAAAGGCGACAAATCTGACTGTAATAATTATCAAGGCATTTCTCTTCTGTCGTCATCCTATAAGATCGTTTCAAATATTCTATTAGCAAGATTGACCCCATACGCAGATGAAATTATGAGATTATTAGTGCGGATTTAGACGAAATCGATCAACTGTCGACCAAATATTTACCACTCGCCAAATACTCGAAAAAAAGTGGGAATACAATACGCCGGTACATCAACTATTTATTGATTTTAGAAAGGCGTACAACTCGGTTAGGAGGGAAACATTATACCTAGTTACATCATAAATACTATCACAAGTTTGAATGTGAATAACACAGAGCATTAACACCAAGGCAATTTATTTTGGTCATGTTTTACATTGATATGTTGTACACCTGACACACTAATCATTTTTCGAAATGTCTCCCCTTGGCCTTGATGCAGGCACGAAGTCTGTCCGGCCACTGATCAATGGCATTACGCACCACGTCCATGGGAAAATTGTTCACTGCTCGGGTCAAGGATTGTTTCAGACTGTCGACAGATGGATGCCGTTTATGGCAGACCTTTGTCTGAAGGACTGCCCAAAGTTTGTAGTCCAAAGGGTTAAGGTCCGGGCTGATAGAAGGCCAATCAGCGGTAGAAATGAAGTCGGGGACGTTCCGTGCTACCCAGTCCTGGGTTGTTTTCGCTTTGCAGCCTGGAGCGGAACCCTGCTGGAACGTCCACCTTTCTTTAGGGAACATGGCAGCAGACAGTGGTTTCACTATAGGTGTTAGCACTGTGTCCTGGTACAACTAGGCAGATCTTTTAACACTTTGTTCGCAAAAATGCAGCTGGGTTGTGCCTGAGTAGCTCACTCTCCACCAAACCATCACTGAGGCAGGATGATGTGCCCTCTGAACCCTTGGAGCTGCCGCAGCAACTGCAGTAGATGACGTGGCATACACACGGTCATTTTGGGCGTTGTAGGCCTGCTCAATTGTGAACACCGTTTCGTCAGTGAACAGAATCTTTCTGTGCAGATTGTTGGCGTAACGCCGCAACAGTCTCTTTGATTTAAGGATCCTCTGCAACATTAATGTTTGGGTCAGAAAGTGACTAGTCCGCCTCTTATACGCCCGTAGTTGTAGGTCACTCCTGAGCACACGAGACATGGAATTTTTGCTGATGTTCATCTCAGCAGCCATCACACTTCGTATTCGAACAGGATTTCTTCGAATTCTTGCTGCGACTGCTTTTTGGACCTGCGGGGTTCGTACCGTTCGTGGTCTGACAC
>NW_027657590.1:0-24004 GCF_964235325.1 Thermobia domestica | reverse complement strand
GGAAGAAGTAGGAAGATTAGAGGGGGCTAGAGTATCAGCACAAGTGAAATCCCATATTAAGGCCTTCCCTGGTTTCCGTGGTACCAAAGACATCCCGTAATTTAATAATAATATTTTTGTTAAAGCACAAATACGATAAAACTATACCTACTTGAGCATTGTTGTCTTTAATGGCTGCTCCACTTCAAAAAGAAAACGTGAGATACCTGCTCTAGAAAGTTATATTTTAGGTACAATAGCTCAGTAGTATAGAGCGGTGGTTTATGTGGTCTCTTTTCCGATCCCTGCAAAAGTATTTTTGTGGTAGACAACATCGTTTTAGGAGATTTATCGTGCTGCTTTCACTTCCTCCCGTACTCTCATTGTATCATTATTCATTATTATTTAGATGCATTAAACTTTAGTCTTTTTTATCCTAAGCACATAACCGTGTGACGTTAAACTGAAACATTTCATTTTCAATTTTAGGTCTTTTTCTTGTAATGTGCTTAGTAAGATATAATAGTTTGCTTTAAATAAAGATATTAATTTGAGAAAGAAAATCGATATTTGCTTGATTTAATTCCGCATGCGGGTTAAGAATTTAGATCTTGTCCCAAAGAGAATGTTCCTAGGTTCAACCCTTTAGCACGCAAAAGGAATGTGTGAAATTGTATCATAAACGTAACTGAAAAATCACTTATACTAATATCGAATAAATAGTTTTCATGGTTCTAAAGTTTATTGAAAACAATTCCGATTACCTTTAAGTTCAGCTTCCAGTAGGGTAACAGCTTCCGACTCACCTAGGAAAGTGGAAGGAAGAACATATAAAATGATTTAAGGAAACGATATTGGTATAGGCTACTGTCCACAAATTTCGGGACCACTGTAATAAATACCAAGAGTTGTGATGAACTTTAAGTCCAATTTCAACACATAGATACCCATGATACTAGGAGCAATGGTGGCATGAAGAACATATTCATAAACGGCAGACATTAGTATCGAATCCATAGCTTTCGGAGTCGCTAAATAGATTACCCCCAAGAGTACCAAGAGTACCCAAGAGTACCCTTGGTTAATGACAAGGTGCTGACATGTAAAAAGAATAAAAATGGCCGATATTAGTAACTAATCAATATTGTTTGATGTCGAACATATTAATATTAATAGTTACAAGACGACTGCGTTAAAACTTCAACCCGTAACGTCTGAGAGCTAGAAGATGGGAAAATGAAATCTTTAATTTTTACATTCCATGATTGTTTCGGCTTGGATAAACGACACGATGATGAGTAATGAGTTAAATCATGCAATGAAGAAAATTAGAGGAAACGGAAGAACCTCAAGAAAACTCAAACACAAGGTATATATCCACCACAAAACTCATTTGGCGCTAGGTGGGATCGAACCTTGAACCACATGAACCAGGGGTGAAAACTCTACCACTAAGTCATCACGGCCCATGGCGAGAGTACGAAATTGGGGTATTTTGGAACATTTTACACACCTGTTCACAAAAAGCTGGAAACTCGTTCAGAAACTATGTCCGAAAAAGTGAGCCTCGATCCGTCACAATTCCCGCTAATTTATACACAGGGGATTGTATGTTCCCGCCATTCTTTATACAGACACTAGCTGCAAATCGTACTGTCATCCGAGCGATGTGAAAATGTCAAAACAAAATCAAACAACTTATTTCTGAGAGTAATATTGATTACACACCTCATGAAAAGTTCCAATATTCAAAATCAACCATTTTCTTAAGTAGCAATTGCTGTAAACGACAGAAAATCGATATTTAAACCTCCAAGTAGGAACCTATGCTTGGAGCGATTATAAAATCAATATTATAACACAATCTCTTGTAAGTTGCATTTGTGGTCAAGCGGGTTTGGCACTGCTACTGACATTTCTGAAAAGAAGGGCGACGGATCGAGCCTCCGTTCGGAAAGTTAAAGTTTTTCTTCCCTTTTTTAAAAATATATGAGATTTTTTTAAAAAAAATATAGATTTGTAGTGTGAAGTGATTGGAAATACATTATCTGACGAACTGTTACTTTTCAAATCCATGCCACATTTACTAGCCCGCCATGTCCATAATTCATATACGAAAAGGATAAAATGAGAAATTTGAACAAAGTTGAATACCTAAAACCACACGTCGAAGATGAAAATTATTCATATATATATATATATATATATATATATATATATATATATATATATATATATATATATATATATATATACATTTCGGGGGGCTTTGCTAACTTCATTCTTGGAAATGTGAACATTCTACAAGATATTTCATTCACTTTACGATATTTTATTTGAATAAACATAAAATTTCGAGGGGGTGGGATCAAGCCCGGAAGTCCCCTAAAATACACGTATATATATATATATATATGCTTGTACCTTTTTTGCATTACAAAAACTTAGGGTACTTCAGAATCTGGATTTTTATAAAGGAATTTGAACAATTATTTAAAAAATATGTACTGCTTAAAATCGGATTAAATCGCAATTCCAGTATTCTTTAATATCTTACATTTTTATTTATTTAGATTGAATGTGTACTTGTTTTATACTGTATAGAATGAATATTAGCTGCTACATAAGAAACAATTATCTATAATTGAATTTAAGTAGGAAGTAAATATAGTTATATAAGAAGAAGCTTGTGAAAATGAAGTGTTTAATAATGGTTGTATCTGGAATAGATGTTGCGTAATGGTGTAACTGGTTACCCCACCAGCTTTGTAATACTGGGCTCTTCAAACTGTCCATCCTTAGGGATGCGAAGAGTCGAGTCGAGACAGAAATTTCCTGACACAATTCGAGTCGAGACACAGCTCTTCCAATACAGAAATATACATTTTTCGAGTTGAGACATCACTTTTTCTCCATATTGTCGAGACGAGACGGTCTCAAATATTGTCTCGTGTGCATCCCTATCCATCCTACCTAGATAAAATCAATTTTGGATGCGAACATTCAATTTTTTAACGATACTTTTAATTTACGATAGAGATTGTATTAAGATATTGGCTTGATCTGCTTTATTACCTACTTAACCTTCGTATACAGCAATTATATCTACTTTTGGCATTGATATTTATTATTCTTAGAATGTAAACACTGAAGAATATATATGAAGACTCAATGCGGAAGAATGCAATGCTCGTAGTAATTAACAAATTCGTTGCAAGTTTATTTAAAATTAACTCTCTTGAAATCTAAATCATCATTATTAGAAAGAAAGCAAGAGAACCGTTTTGTTAATTTGGACATATTAGAAGATATTGAGAAATGTGTATTTAATCGAACAGAATATGCAATATGCTATTAATTTGTATCAGTATTATTCACTATGACGTATTTGTTTAAAAATACATACCTCTATTTGTAAATTTTTTCTGCTTTGAATCCATTTTGTTTAAACTTGTATCTAGAAGTACATCATTGTTCCGTTTTTCACAAATTACTCTACAATTTAAAACTATGAGATATACTTTACAAGGGAGTAAAATGAGCAACCAGGCTGCTAATTCGGAAAACGGAGTACGGAGATATACTTAGAAAAAAAATAGTAATTTGACGCACATGTTTAAATATGGCAAACAGACGACTATGATATGGATTATGTGAACGTTTTTATACTCCTATAGGTGTCTAACAAACAAGACAACAAGACTTAGGGGACATAAAACTTATCATGTGAGATGGGCTAGAACATGCAGTTCAGATATGTTACTAGAAGGTAAAAACAGCGGAAAAGCTATTTTTGTAACAACAATTAAAACCATACATTCTATTAGTTTTCTTTTAATACATAGCCTACCTTTAGACTAAATCCAGCACGTTTTAAAACATATTAAATTCTGCTTCTTTTTATGTCTTATTAAAATGTTGAATTGTTAGCCATTTTCAAAAGAAATTTCGAAGATAGAATTAAATTGTCTTTCATTCTACTCTTTCCAGATTTTTGGAAAAACGGCGCAAATTTCACGAAAAGTGGAAAAATACAAACTAGAGTATAAATTTATCTTTATAAAGATAGAAAGAAAGATAATCAGAAAGGAAGATAATCAATATCGATCAATAAATGCTCGAGTTATGAGCACTTAAAGAAGGACCTGATCAGCCATTTTGAATCAAATGTGGCGACAAAAGACCATAAACCATCTTGTGACCAAAATAAATTAACTTCGTAACAACACCCAGCCGTCAAAATGAGGGCACATATAATGCACACGTGACACAGGCTAGCGCCTGCACTATTAGTTGAGAATTTGCTAAGAAGGAATTGTATCATGAGCGACATGCTAGATGGTACGATAACACGAAAGAAAGAGTGAGTAAAAGGAAAGTATAATTAACGGACTATATGAAATTGAATATTGGTACTGGAAGACGAAAAGAATAGAGGAAGACCATGGAGCATGGAAGCTTCTCAGTTACGACAAGCGGCCTGCCAATGATTGCAGAATTGCTATAATGATGATACTAGTGTAACTTATTTTGATTTTGTGATACTCGGTTTAGCAAGACGAGAAATGCATATAACCAATATAAATAAGAAACACAAATTGTTATGATAGTTGAACATTATTAACCAGTTATGATAACACGGAACAAACAATAAATATGATTTTAAAGCACCCAGATATATTGTTTACAATAGGATTCGTAAATTAAGGACACATGAAAGTTAGAAATAAATTGATTCTTTAATGGAACCACATGTAGGAGCAAATTAACAAATAAAAAGAGAGACGAAAATCAAATTATTCTATTTACTGTGAATTGTAAATACAACAATTTATGCATAATCTTATATCGATAATATGCATTATTTTAATATAAATCGCCCCCAGAAAGCAGAAATGTCCTAAGCGTCAAAATGTAAATTTCTCTGGAGAGCAAAAATTACACTATTGGAGTGGAGTATTGAATGAAACACTAATTAATTCCGA
This sequence comes from Thermobia domestica, assembly GCF_964235325.1. NCBI lineage: Eukaryota > Metazoa > Arthropoda > Insecta > Zygentoma > Lepismatidae > Thermobia > Thermobia domestica. Next base: position 19,040 of record NW_027657590.1, on the reverse strand, counting down.
TTATTCCTTTCTTCTATAATTCAGTTTTCACTATAGATCTTTCATATTTGTGGATTTAGTGTATCTAATGGGAAACTGAACAAAAGTAATTAATCATTTTTTGGAGCACCCCATTTTGCCCCCGTCGTAGTGCTCGGCATCTTTTCCTACATACTGTCATTTTTGTACTTTCATTGTCCAAGTGAAAAGAGAAGGATTGGTGAATACTGATTTATGGACAAAATGAACTATTTTGTTTGAAAGGAATGCAATTTTATTCACTAGGACCCATTTTGTTTCGGAGTAGTTCATTTTCACCGTTTTATTTGCTTGGCACTTTTCTGCATTCCGAAGTTTCTATACTTTCAGTGTCTTAAGTGGCAAAACTAATATTGGCCAATTCTGGATTATGGAAAAAAGAACACATTTGTTTTCAAAAATGTAAGTCTATGAACTACTACCCATTCCATTTATTGATGTTGTAAAATAGAATTTAGGCCTATTAGTAACCAAAGTATTGACTTTCACTGGGAGTAGGCTACAACAAATTCTAGAATAGGCTTACAGTGACATTGGACAAAATTTTGAAATAAGAAAGAAACTAAGGCCTACTTCAAACAATTCAGGACATACAACATCACAATTTTAAAAAAGAATACACTTAATATAAGATTCTTACTAGAGCATGCCTACTGTGGCGCTAAACAAGCAAAAAATAAAAAAGGGGGCTTAGATCTTTTTTCCAGATCCATGAACGCGAGAACACTTACACAAAAGGCTAATGTGACACTGAAAAAAAAGACCTGAGACCTTCATGGAACATTTTGTCCAGCAATACATCTTAAAGAACACAATAAAGAAAACCCACACAAAGTTTATTTTTTCCTAAAAGGCCTACAGTGGCATTAAACAACCAAAATAATAAAAACACAGTTTAGGTCTACTCTGAACATGTTCACACAAACAATCATCTCAATAGCACAAAATAAAACTCACCGAAACTAATTACATGGGCATAGTAAATTGAACAGCAGAATTTGTGCTGATTAATAGTCTATATCATCAATAGCATCTGATAATCCTGAATATGTCTACTCAGTCTCTTGCAGCTGCGGAAACCTCAATGCGTAATACTCGCCTTTCATTGATTTTGTTGGTATAATACCATCATCGCAACGTTTTTCCAAGTCTTGGTATTTTCGCTCGCTGATTGAAACTTTGCTTTGGAATATCAGTTTGCCTCTTGAATAACAATATCCGAAATTTCGGACCTGCATAATATTCTCTTCATTGACTCTTCCACTTCAGCAAAAGAATATCTAAGCTTTACTTGCTTATCACATATGGTGACCTGAAGCATCTTCAATCCACCGAATAGTGTTACCAGAATTGTCCTTCAATGGCAGACGAATCATTCTTTGTTGAACTGTGGTCCAGTTCTGAAACATTGTGTGGTTCGTTTCCCTTATTCCAAATGGATCTGAATTTAAGCGGCTAGCTTCTATCATGGTATTCCACTTCGAAGGGGCCATAACGGATCATTTTTTTCTTTTTTTGGAAAAGAAGTAATGGTTTCATGTAAAGTATCCATGTCCTTTTTACAGAATCTTTAGCGTGAGAGTTGTAATATGGAGAAGAGTTCGAGCTGCAAGGTACAGCATGGCATATATTGTTTTATTTTTATTCTGCCCAACAAAATTATCGCAGTACAGAATCAAGTTCAACACTGCATGAAAGAGGTGCATGTAGTTAGTCTGTAGGAAGGTTCCAATTCCATTGTACATACTAAAATGGTTCATGCAATTAGTCTAAAGAAAGGTTCCAAGTACTACCAAATCGTAGTTGGCACCTTTATGCAGAGGAAACTACTGAATATTAGCAGTTAGCTCCTACCTCTAAGTTTATATCTGTACTTCTGTCACTTGTCTCCTGTTTGCATAACATGAAACATGAAACGGGTAGTCAGGATATGCACTTAGTTGGAAATGTAGAAAAGTGTATCTTTCAAATGACAATCACTGAAGTTGCATTTTTAATTAACACAGAGAGTTAGATATGCCTTATTAGTACAGTATTAGTAAGTTATAACGAGTTCATTATTTGAAGCAATAACGTATTTCCAAAATAATAAATACGTACCATCCATACTATGTTGTATCACCACAGCAATCATCTTCTTCACGCATTCTTGAAAATCAGGTTCATCTCTGTAGCATGGGTTGATCCACGAAGCTGGACAGTGAGATAATAGTTTATTAAATTAGAATGTGATAGACTAAAAATTTCAAGTAGTACAATGAATTTTGTCTTGAAGGAACATAATAATGGTGTTGTTCAGGTAATATTCAGGGAAAAAAAAGGTTGAATGAACATTGATCCGCTTAGATGCCTAGCGTTATAGTTCCAAAATTACAGCTCATTTTTGTAAAACAAACAGTATTTTAGGAGAGAAATAAAATACTTGTAGAAGAGAACTGTGAACTTCAACATCTCATGTAAGTAACATCAAAAAGTATGTTATTGACTATCAGCATTAAACAAAATAGTATTCATATTAATGGTTTTTGTTGCAACCATGCAAGAAGTATTATTTCTTGATTAAAGTTTTCTCCTTAGACAACACTATATTGTGGATTTAAATTATTTGCCACCAAAAGAGTTCAAAATACTATCAGTTGTGAGCATAATCGAGATTTGATTAATTATATACCATGATGTACAAACAATAAATATGATACTCGAATATCACAGCATGTGGGCTACTTGTGTTTGCCTATATCGAAATGGATGTCGTAAATATATGATAAAACTAAATTTAACGAAATGGAAGTCTTAAGATAGAAATTGACTTTCTTAGAAGTATGTCCTTTATCGTATCATCAGAGGTATTGTACGTAAGAACTAATAGGTTATTATAAATGTTCTCCTTCAGTAATAAAAAAATCAGATTAGTGCTATAAAAAAACAAGATCCCTTAGTTTTGAATTTTTCAGCGTTCAGTTTATTAACTTTCCACTTTGTCACAGATATTGGACATTTTATTTAGTTTTATTTCCTTTGTATCAAAAGCTGAGGTAGGCAAGTTACCGATACGTAGGGGAAAACGTTTACTTCAATTAAATAAGATTTTGCAAGACATTTGGCGTAGAATGTTGAACTTACATTAAATTACATTATTGATTCATATACTTAGCATAGGACAAAACTTCAAATACTGTATGTTCAGTAAATTTATAACTTTTCACGCACTCTCACGGAGGAAATAACGAAATGGCTGATAAGCCTGAGTTATTTAAATCTCTGGGCGCATAATAGAATTGAGTGTTCAGGGAATGATAATTCGAAACAAATTCGTTTCAGAAGAAGAACTATAAACCCTTTCCAAAACTATATGCAACTACGTTATTAGGAACTGTTTTCACATTCTCAAACAAAACACATCTTATTGAGCAAGTCTTTTATATATACATACAATAGCCTATATCAGGGAGTTCAGTGTTTATTTTGACTACATAAAGAGTATTGATATATTTCTAAACCTTCTCTTGTTACTCCTTCTTAGGATAAAGTGAATAGTTTTTAGATAGGATCCTAATGGAGAAACAAGTGATCTCAGCAGTTTCCCTGGTGTTATCAAATTTCAAAACTACTGTAAATCGGACTTTGAAACTTTGTGCATATACAGGGTGTTTCGAAAGTTCCTTACCACACCTTTTAAAATCCTAACGGTGTAGATTTATGCTATACTTGAGATAGGAAATATACAATAAGGCTATAAGCAAAGATTTTAGATGATGGTTCACAGACAGCATCCTTAAAATTTATTTGATTTATTTAAAACTATAAGTGGGCCATGTGATACATAACCATAAGCTAGAATTTGCTCTGGATGTTGAATCAGAAAACGGATTTCATGTATCTTGATTTGGTGAGAAGTTATGAACAACGACAATTAATGTTTACCTATTACACAATCTGCGTAATACACGTGTGCAAACACCGCTACCACTTGCTTTGAACACGAAGTCGGGTATCTGTTGAAATTTGCTCACGGGCAGTCATGATACGTGCTGTAATCACTTTCATGACAATGGTCAAGATGACGAAGATCACAAGTTATGAAACTATACACCATAGCCTTAATGTGTCTCCAAAGCTGATGTTCACTGGAGTGAGGTCTGGTTATCGGGCAGGCCATTTAATTCAGCTATTCTGACCAATCCATGCCTCCTGAAATTGTCCAACCAGGTACTGATTGAGATCCGGGTAACGCGCTGGCCACCGGATTAGAATCTTCTCGCATTTTTCTTTCGGTGACAGATCAATCTGAAGAAGATTTGCTTGCAAGTATGATTGTGCAAGCGAAACCGGGAATATTTGAGCGAGTTAGGAAAGATTTCAATAGGCGTGTTGCTACGAGCATCGAGGTTGTTGGTCGTCACTTAAAGCAATTACGTGAGTGCTTGGTAATGCAGTGCTGAAGTATTTAGTTTGTACTAATCCTACGTACTTGGATGTAGTGTTATAGACAATAAAACCGGTTACATCGAGTTGATAACACATCTTATGTTGATACGTCGAAATTTCTCCCACACATCGGTGGAACCTGAAGATGGTGTGGCGCTTGAAGTAGCCGTTTCCGACCTTCGGTTTCCGATTCCAAGATACTTATATATATCTCGGATACTTATATAGGTCGGAAACGGCTACTTCAAGCGCCACACCATCTTCAGGTTCCACCGATGTGTGGGAGAAATTTCGACGTATCAACATAAGATGTGTTATCAACTCGATGTAACCGGTTTTATATATATATATATATATATATATATATATATATATATATATATATATATATATATATATATATATATATATATATATATATGCGGTGGCACTATTGCTCAATATTTACAAGTCCGTCCATTTTAAATCATTTGTTCATTTTCAAGTACCAATGTTCTAATGCTATACACTTTGGGAGGTATACATGGGACTTTCAAAAATATAGTGTATGCCCGCCTCCATATGTACTCTTTCGTTCGTAAATTTTCAAGGTTTTGGCCAGGTTTTACGGGTATCTGGACCACTGTGCACTGGAGAGATAATTTTTTCCCAAGATTGTTTTCGAATTATCAAAATAAATAGCTGTGGTGGATGGTGTAACTGAAAGAGGAGTAAGTTCTATTCAAAATTATAGTGAAGTCTTATCAAAACTTCAGGAACAGAAGCAGTTAATTGTTCTAAAGGTTGACAACCATCGTACAAATTTTTCGGCTCGCTTCACCAAGCGTTTTTATATATTGAGAATACAAATAGTGACATTAAAAAGTTTTGACAACTGAAACAAAAAGGCAAAATGGAGCGACCTGTAAATATTACTTAATTGTACTGAAATTTGATTTGTTCTTTGTATACATCAGAAGCAATCAAATAACCCTTGTGGACAGCCGACCACTGTAAGTTTTGTTTTGTACCACCCTAAGATATATATAAAGAGAGAGAGAGAGAGAAACAGAGTTTTCTATCTCTCTCTCTCTCTCTCTCTCTCTCTCTCTCTATATATATATATATATATATATATATATATATATATATATATATATATATATAAATATATATTAAGAAATATATTTTTTTTAGTTTCTCGGCTACTAGATAATAGAAAGCAATTATAATTTTAGGAATTAATAGGCTGACTATCAAATATTGGGATATAACTTTGCAAATTGTGAAGGAAATTAACCCACGAGTAGTCGTGCCGCGGTCAAAAGCACCGCAGGGAAATTATTTTCGATCGTGTGTCCATTCTGTTTGTCCGACAGCCTTCTCCGTCTAGCTAATCTTCCCCCTCACCTTCCCGAACATTCCTGCTTAATCACTCCGTTATCCGTTGTTTAGTTTAACTACTAGTGATTGTTTAGTGATTCTGCGGTGCTTTCCACCGCGCGCGACTAACCGTGTAATGTTTTTTTCTCAGTGTTTCGCTCTGGACGTGACCTTTGCTTTGGAGATGTTTTAAGCTTTATAAACATAAATATTATTTTAATGGACAGAAAAGAGTTCGACAGAGTTAACGAACTGATACCAAGTATGAAAAAAGAGAAAATTAGAAATGAACAGCTTAAAACAACGGAGGGAAATGTTAGGATTGGACTATTTGGATAAATCAGCCGAGATGATCTCGTGGAAGCTTCGTCTGACGAATATCATAACAAATATATATATATATATATATATATATATATATATATAAGTGAGTGAACACGAAAGACGAAGTGAGGAGTATGCGAGCGAATCTGAAGATCTAAACCCAGAAATAACTAGTGATTCCCCGAATGTAGTCAGAGCAGGACAGGACGAAATAAGTGACTACGGAGCGTAGAACAGTGTAAATTTGAAGATAACCTAAAATAATTCAATGTAGTGCTGTATAGGTGAAGTTTCAAAACAGCAGGACCGTAAAATAATTCAATGTAAATTTGATTTGATTTAAATTTAGCGCCCTTTTCAACCTCAAGGCTATGTAAGACGTGGACCTATTGCTTAGCGAAGGATCCGAACCACATGGCGTCCCACCGTGAATCGAAGCCGGAAGTCCCACGCCAAAGGCGTGTATGTTAACCGGTTAGCTACGAGTGAGCTCTAATTCAATGTAAAATGCGCTGTGAAGCTTTGTTTTAGTGTTATGTTTATATAGTATATTTTTAACTAATTTGCTATTGCATTTCTAATTTTGGACGAACCAGAGTTGACAAAATGTTCATCATCAGATTTAGAATTTTCAATAAAACCAGTGCGTAGCTATCTATCTAAAGAAATATGTAACGAAAAAAAATTTTATTCCAAATGATAAATAAAAAAGGACATATCTAATTGTACGTTTCTCTAATAGTTATTACTATAAAACTTATTATAATAATAAAAATGTTATTCGCTCTTAACCAGAAAATTTACAAAATTACGTTTCTAATACAAGAAAAATGTTTAAAACGATATTTGCAACACATTATGTTCGTGCGGTCCTTTTGACCGCGCGCGACTACTCGCGTTACTTTTTCAGCGCTACTTCTCGAGGGTTAATTTCACTACCAAGCAAATGTGCTGTTGCATTATAAAGGTGCAGATGCTTCTGAATAAAAAGAACACAGGATTTAAGGGAGACAACAGGGTACTCGGCTCAACTTAGTTCTTTTAAATGAATAAAGTGCAGTATTTACGTACCTTTTTGCATTGATATTTTGGAAGTGGTATTTTATTTCCCCGTGTGTTAGGTTGGACAGACGACAAGAGAAGAGGACAAAAAAAAAAAAAAAAAAAATGAATTTGGATATTTCAATGAATTTAAGCTAACATGGTCCCGACTTGCAGGAAAAGGAAGTTTTACGTATATGTAAGCATATTTATTCGTTTATTCGATCGTTCGAATGCATATGCACTCACCTGCAGGCCATCGCATTCAACAAAAAAAAATCTCGGTTTTATAGTGAATGTTTCTACATAATTCTCTACAATAGTCTTGTAAAATTTTATTATCATCTCTATCAAATAACAATATGTTGCTATAAGGTGAAAGTTATTTCTTTGTAATTACTGAAAAACTATTTTATTTTATTTATCTTTTGATAAATAATGTTTCTTTTAAGAATTATCTAACGAGTACAGTATATTTTTGCACGAGAGAAAATAAAAGGGTAACTTACTCTATGAGAAAGTACTTTTGGAACAATTATCACAAAATGGAGATAGATAATTTTTGTTTCCCATAACTAAACAATTGAGTAGTATATTTTAATACGGATTAGAAATAAGAAATAAGAATCCAACAGTAGTACCATAATCTTGCGAGTGAGAATTTTAGACAATTTTACAAATTTCGAAATAATTTTGTTTACATTGAATAAGTACATATTTTATTAGTAAACCTAAGATGAGAAAAAATGTTGTGTTTTCTAAATCCACAAAAAGTTGATAATTTTATACATGGCTAGTTAGAATTATGTGTCATTTGGTCCATACTGCATCAATAATCATATGTGTGGCGAAAGAACTAAAGAATACTTAATTAATATTTTATTTATAGGGTCAATCCTTCTGAAGTGGACTTAAGGTGTTGAAAATGGTTGCTGAAGCATCTCAGAAAATTATAGACATTAGAGTGTGATGAACCTTCTCTATGAGAAGGTCAATAATATCATTCACGTTGTCGTATGTACAAGTGTTAATGAATGGTAGCCATCTTTGTTGTCGGTATAGTGCCAATCTTTGCATTTGCAAGCGTTTATGAATACTACAGTTGCTTACGATGTATGTATCAAACGTACACCAATCAAAAACGAATGTTTACAAGGGAGACTAAGATACACGAAGGATACATACTCTAGCTTCTAAATCAGGGTTGCAAACCAACACACAAAATCACTACAAAAAGTACAGAAAATTACACTTTTAAAGGGACTGTATTTTATATCAATCCCTTTGTCTTCCACAAAAAGCGACAGAATTTTCTTCGTTACCTTTATAATCACGATGTTCTGTGAATTCTGAACAGAATAACGTGCAAACAATATTAGGGAATGTACAAGATTCCCTACTTACGACAACATTTTCGTCAGGAGATAATCCCTTGGAGCTGCTATCTTTCCTTTCCCCTCGCAGAATATCGTATGGAAAAGTGTGATCAGTGAAAACGTCAAACTTTATATGTGAACTACAAACAAAAAGCATTTCGCAGCAAACCGTTAATTTTTTTTCAAAATTATTATTGTGAGGTTCTTACCTTTACGTTTTATGAAATTGGTATATGCTGTGCTTTCTTGAAGAAAAAAGTGAAAGAAAACTCAAAACGCCAATTAATATTTGTTGTCCAGGTAACTTAGTTTTCAAAAGCTTATTTGTATAATAGAAGGTACCGTATTCTGTAACAATATTAGGTTGCAGGTATACATTGCAGCATTACAAATTATAGCTAACTAACAGTAAAAATTTAGCCACAATTGCATTTAACGTGCTTAAATTAAAAAATAGCTTGAAACAAATCAGTTATAACTATTGTCATTCAATACAGGTACAAGCAATAAGCAAAAGGATACAGGTTACAAATTTAAAGAGAAAACGCAAGAATAAATAAGTTAGATTTGTGGTGAAGTAATGTGCTAATCTGTGGTGATTGCCTTCTTCCTCTAACAACATTTGAACAGCGTGTTCCGGAAGATTTGTTAACTCTACAACGGTCGGACGAAAAAAAAGTTTCATGAACGGTCGGGCTGGGTCTGAGAAACCCAAGAAAATAAAACTTCTTAATTAATTTGTGAACGATATTTTTAAAATAAAAACATACTTTTACGTAAAGTAATTGTAAAACATGTTTTACAACTATTCCTTAAACAGAAAAAAAAAATTTCAACTCAAAACTGGCGTTTTCGCTTATTGTTTAAAAAATATTTGTAATTTTCTACATATTTTTGTTAGTAAATTATATTAGGTTTTCTCTAAAAAATATAAAAAAGAATATTTGTTTTAATGTTATATTAAGTAATATTATAAAGGATAAGTAATTTTACTTATATAATATTATATAAGTTTATTTAACATAACCTACGGCACCATTTATGTTGAAATTACTGAATGTCAGGGGGTGAAGTATTTTAATTATCATTCTTGGCAAGATTGTTTCTAATAGCGGAGTGTATGAAGTTTTCTCAGCAGCGGCAGTAGAACAATTCTTTATTCTTATCATCTTCTCCACCAGACTCAGTGTTACTATCATGGTCACTAAAGAATTCAAAATCAGGATTTGAATCAGAATCGTCCAGTTCACTTTCATCATGTAAAATTATATGAATTTTACTCACAGAAACTGTTTCACGTTCCATTATGTTCAAAAGTTGCTCAAAATACCCAATTGAAATGTTCGTCGTATATATACACTCAAAAATATAGAATAGGTAATCACAATTTAAAAAGTAAACTTCTTACAAGATTCTTGACACAAGCAAAAAAAAAGTGACGTAAACGGTCGGACTGGGTCTGACAGGCCCCAGCGATGTTCAGAGCTCTATTAAAAGAAAAGTAAGATTAAATCTTCTGGTTTGTGACACGAACCTCTCTTATAAAGCGTTTCAGGAAGGTATAAGAAGTTACAATTGAAACCGCTAATTTCAAGTTGAGCAAATTATTTAACATATAAGTAGATGGGTCTGTGAGACCCGGCGCGACCCTTCTAGGATTTATAGCATGCAACTGCCAAGCGAAGTTCGGAAATCATTTTGGATGCAAAAGAAGTGGGCTAGGTTGTAAATCATTTTGTGGGCAGCGTTGCGGACACGGAGGTGGTATCAGCACTACTTTAATTAATGATGCAGATGAAGCAAATGATGATGGCCCTGTCAAAAAACCAACTTCTTTGAGAAGGAAGTTAACGAAAACTGTAGACATCAAGCTGCAGAACGCCATCTAAAAACCAGTAAGTCTCAAAGTACACTGGTATATTTCGAAGTTATGTTTAAGTACATTTATCATCGCAATGCTGTTTACGGTGTCATACACACTGACCAGCAGTTGAATTAGAGACAGGACAACAGTTACAGAAACCGCCCTGCAGATGCTCAACTAGTGCATGTGATTGAAATGCATCAGGAGATACTGCTGCCGTGTACTTCGTCTCTAGGTATCCCTGTCAGTGCAGTGTGTGATGGCCAAGACGAATGGACCTGACTTGACCATGCCAGATGACTGTATGGCTTGATTCCGAAAGTGATTGCGGCACTCGGATGTTTAAACGTAACTGTTCAAGGTGGCATCGTAGGTATGACGGTTTGAATCGGAATATGGTAATACGATACATAATTTCAGGATAGAATTTAATCAGGAAGACAATGGTGAAGCTAGTTGTATGATACGCTCATCTGAGGAAAAGTGACAAGCATATTAATGTATTAAATTTATTATGTGCGTAAGTCCCTTACCTCCGCTTCTAACCCGCGTATTAATGAAAAGTGGATAAAACGTTCGGTAATACACATTATGCGTAGAGGGAAGAGATAGGGTAATAGTATTTTTGACGTCAGCCATCTTCAAATCCGCCATTTTGAATTAAATTGAAGTTTTGAATAATGAAAACCACAGTATGAGGCACCTCATTTTAATACTAAATATTCCCAAAAATTCATATTATGCTTATTTTTGTTCTATAGTTAACTATTATGAATGTAGAACTGCTTCTAATATGCACGAAGGGTCCATTATTCGATCTTTCAGATTGGCGATACTTCTAATTATCACCGAATGTTTTGAGATTACACTGAAACTTAGCAATTGTTGCCATGGCTCGTTTTTTCTAAATTTATCACACCTTTTAAGAGTTGTGATTTGTCAGTTCGTGAATAGTGTTGGAATAAGTTTCCAGCAATCTTTCAGAACTTCGCAGACTTTGAATGTAATTATTTATTTTAAACCAGAATTCATGAGGAACCTATAGACCTATGTGACGTAACTAAACACAAAGGAAATTTTAAAAAATGGTGTTATACGAATAAATAATAATCAAGAAATATAGCATAGAGGTTGCGCAAACCATAAAATATTTTTAATAAAACTTTAAAGGAACAGCAACAATGATAGAAAATATCAAACAGGCATAATATGACATTTCCCAACACAATGTTTGTACCATGAAAACAGATAACTTGTTTATAAAGAGGTGCAACTTGAATCGAGTTCCCGATTAATACTGATTACACTGTTCGACAAAATTCGACTTCAAAATTTTTTTCTGCATGAAAACAGGTGTTCTTTACAGTTTTCGAGCTGCTGAAAACGAATCTCATCTTCATTTTGGTCCTGCACCCTCAGATTTTGAAATAATGTCAGTTATAGTAGATTTTGGTTTAAAGTTTAAGGAAATCGCAAAAGGGCAGGTTTGGAACCTCTCTGCTCCTTCCCTAACTATCCCCGAATAACAAATGATACCTCATTGGAAAGGGCATGAAACCCACATTCCAACGGTAAAGATTTATTACCCATCGCGCTCAATGTGTAGAAGAAGAAGAAGAAAAATATTGAAAAAACTGGGTAAAACGGGTTTTTTGAAGAAATTTAGAGAGGTTTGCAACACTGACAGTCACGCTACGCAAACATAAGCTCAGTAACCCATATTCCATACATTCAGGTGTGTTATATTAAAAACTCAAATAGATATATCAAACATAAGGGGAGTAAAACAGTGTAAAATAATTTTAAAAGGAGGGAAAATTTAATATTTGTAGAAATTGAAAAAAAAAAAAGATTGCAACACTTATACTGGCGATACTTCCACATAAGCTCAGTAACACACATCCAATATATTTATTATATTAAAACAGTCATAGAGATTGCTCTTTACTAGGCGAGAGAAACATTGGTTAACTCGAGTAAACAAAGAAATATGTGTACAATATGAATATTCACATTGTGATACAGATATATATGTGACCAAAGAATACTACATATGATTCACCCACTTCATTGTTTTGCGTTTGATCTTCTTCCTGTGGGTGTCTTTGATGTCCCTAACCAATCCCCAACAATAGTCCGCAAGAATATTCGGTTTCCATCCACTTCGTTAACGTCTTTCCATTGCTGCTATTGTTTGGTGAAACTTTTTGCCATGCTCACCACTTACGTCGCCGAGATTCGGTGGAAAGAAGTCTAGATGACTGTGTAGAAAGTTAATTTTCAGTGACATGTTTGATGCATGCTTTCCGTGATTATTCAACAAGTTGTCCACGAGTGTTTTTGTAGTTCTCATCCTTTGTCTTGTCTAAGAAACCGGAACACAAACTCTTCAATGATACCCAACACTGCAACTCAAGAGGGCTAAGCTCTACATTGAAGTTATGGTCCCGCATTAGATCTCTTATCTGTGTGTCGACAAACACACCAGCCTTCACTTTTAGCGCTGACATTCGGAAATTTAGTGTCAAATACTAAAATCCAGCTCCACTCTTGTCCATTCCAACCACAAAAAATTTCATAAGGCCAAGTTTTATATTGAGTGGAGGGAGATATATGTCTTCAGATTTAACTAGAGAGGGGTTGCAACATTCTTAACACTTACTTGCATTGTACTGCGTCGTGGTCATTCTTTCCTCTGGTAGTGACTATCTCGGGCTCGAGAGTACCATTCGCATAAGAAACAGCAATGTTTGTTTATTCATTCTGTAGTCCTGTAAGTATGCTATAACTCTGAAATCGGCAACAATGTGCCACTTAAGAGCATTGCTGTAAACTTTTTCTAATATAAGTTTCATTATGTCATACGTTTCTTTCACCTGTGCGTGTCATAAGCAATTGGTACAGTTGGGAGATATTGTCATTATGTATTAAAACTGCCTTAAGACTGCTCTTTGAGGAGTCTATAAAAAGTCTCCACTACCGTGCCACATGTGTCGTATCAAGTGCAGCAAACAAACCATTGACATCAGAAGAAAAACAAAGTGGATCTTCCTGTTGAAAAAAAATTCTGCATGGTGCTTGTCGTTTCCTGTATAAAGAAACGGTGGAACATACGTCAAGTAAATTCCATTGTTTAAGTCTGGATCCAAGAATTTCAGCCTGCTACTAGGTTAGTTTCAAATCTCGAACAAGATCATTTAAATCACTTTGTGTTACAAAATGTGGGTTGTTTCTCTCTTCAAATTCAAACTCTGACTCTGAGCTCTCCGATTCTGAAGAAGCTACGTTTGTTTTCTCCTCTTCCAGAGACCATGTTGCTGGAGGTACAGGAATTGGAACATTATTACCGTATTTGACAGGTCTTATTGCAATCGAAATATTGTCAGGATTTTTTTTTTGTCTTTCCCTTTCATGCCTTGAATGTGTACAGCACAGAAGTAGCAGTCACTTACGTGGTCAGCTGGCTCACGCCATATCTTTGGAACACCAAATGACATTTTACCTTGACGTTTGATATTCAACCACGACCGGAAATACCAAACACACATATTGCATATTGTACTAAGTACACACTGCCTATCTTCATCAATTTTGCTGTCGAAGTATATAGTTCGTAAGCCTTCTTCGCCAAAGTATTAATTTTTCCCTCTTAGCCTTAACTATGTACTCTCCACAGGCATAACAAAAATTATCCGAGTTGGTAATACAATCTCGAGGCATTGTGACAGTCACAAAAACACTTACACGATAGGAAGACGTGTACAAACTCCCTGCTCCACGCTCAAACCTTCAGACAACTGAGCAACAGTAGAGTGATGACTGGGAGGAGAAAAAATACAATGTTGCCAGGCTTCAATAGGACATTATTCTCACAAATTGGAATATTGGATGTAATTCAAGAAATTCTGACCATGTTTCCTTTTGCCATAAAAAAGCTGAAATTTTTCAAAACAATCTTTGACAACTTACATATATGGTAACTTCATTTAGCAAAATTTTCTAAGCTTCTGTTCAGGTAACACCTGCCAGTATTTTACCTGAATGTATTAGGTGTTCGTTACTGAGCTTATGTGTGAGTATCACCAGTATAAGTGTTTCAAACTTTCTTCAATTTCTCCAAATATTAAATTTTTCCTCATTTTAAAATTATTTTCGCACTGTTTTACTCCCCTTGTGTTTAATATATCTCTTTTAGTTTTTAATATAACACACCTGAATGTATGAGATATGGGTTACTGAGTTTATGTTTGCTATGCGTGACTGTCAGTCTTGCAAACCTCTCTAAATTTCTTCAAAAAACCCGTTTTACCCAGTTTTTTCAATATTTTTCTTCTTCTTCTTCTACACATTGAGCGCGATGGGTAATAAATCTTTACCGTTGGAATGTGTGTTCCATGCCCTTTAAAACGAAGTATTATTTGTGTTCTGGGATAGTTAGGAAAGGAGCAGAGAGGTTTCAAACCTGCCCTTTTGCGATTTCCTTAAAATTTTAACCAAAATCTACTATAACTGACATTATTTCAAAATCTGAAGGTGCAGAGCTAAAATTAAGATGAGATTCGTTTTCAGCAGCTCGAAAAACTCTAAGGAACACCTTGTTTTATGAAAGAAAATTTTTCACTGTCGAACAGTGTTATACATCTTACAAACATGAGCCAACGATAACAATCACTAGAAAACGAAAGACTTTTTGTCTGACTAGCTAAAAAAATTCCCATAGAAAATAAACAAATATATGTCACTGACCTTAAGCACATTTTATTAAATCTTTAAGAGATTGGAAATACATTTTAATTTGAACTTTATTAACCCAGTCTCGTATATGAAGAACCAATCTTGAAGCTTCTTTAACCAGTTTGGTATGCTATGCATTTGTGTTAGTAAGCCTAGCTTCAATTCTATGGTCATATATGGTCAAGAAACAGGGACCCTCATCACGTGATAGCAACATGATTGATGAATGTTTCTTTGTGCTTATTTTCGGGACTCTTACCCGTCACCCAGGTACTGTTGTAGTTGAGAGAGTTGATTGGACAATGATCCTCTCTATATCTGATTTTAGGGACTCTTACCATCCACCCACTCAAAACTGTACCTAAAAACCCATTGTCAGCTAAAGGAATCTTGTAATGTACCATTACAGTTGAGAGTAATGGCCACTTTTTTCACTCACCCTGTACCTATTATTTTTTTTAATTACACGATGTATTTATTCTCTTTACTTCAAATGAATGTAATGTATCGAAAGGTCTCATTAGGAATCATATTTTCTCTGAATAACATATTTATTTATATTTTGATTTATTGTAAATTCCATTTTCGCATATACAAGTTGAATAGTTACAAGGTTTACCATTCTGACGTCATACCGAAATATAGTTCCGCCATTGGATATAAATTTTCTTAATTTCAGACCAATGTAGAATTTGACCAGGTAACTAAATCTTCCCTCACCCCCTCTCACTAATCCATAGTCACTTTCAGATCCGGTTATATCTGTATTTCACCAATTACTATTTGCTTTGTAATTTCCGCGGCTGAAAGATTTCGCCCTGATTGGTGGAATCCTCCTATCTCTTTCGTTTTCGGCGCAATGTTATTATTATCATCGTGGACGCTACAAGGAGCACCACTCGTGACATCAACTTCTCAATTTCTGCCAGAAAGGACTGACAGTTTAATTACGTTAAGGTAAAATCTAGTTTAGGTTCCTAGTTAAAAACTGAAAGCTGCTCAGGAGCCAAAAATTATGCATTTTCTTTATTAAAAAAAAGAAGTAATGAGTTAATGAAATATCAGATTCCGGTTGACAGGACGCCATGTTGCTGCCAAGCTAGCACAAATAGAACAGAAGTGTGATCTTACTTTCCTTTTCTTTCAAACAGTAAAAATCAGTTAGAGATTGGGGAAAATACGACCTGGTTTTGTACATTTCGTTCGTGTGTATAGTAAATGTGATTTTTTTATTAATCAGTAACTGCATGTATTTCGTAGGTTTCATAGCTGTAATACTAATCAGCAGAATGGCAGCTTAATTTCACTAAAAGCGCTCCTATTCATTTTCCGAATTGAACCATTTCTAGCGAAGGATGTATTAGTTATTGTTTGTTTTAGGGCCTTTTCCCCTCTCAGGGGAAAGGTCCCTCAATAAACCTTATTAAAGTGCCCCCAGGGCATCAAACTCTATTAAACATGTTTTAAATAATTTTCCAGGTCAATTGGACCTAGGGTTACTCTTGTCATTTTGTCCCCCTAAACTTCAATACAGCCAATTTTATATACCGGCAAGGGAGTAGTGTGTTTTAAATTTAATATATTAGGTTACTTTCTTCAACATGTATGTAATTAAATGGTGCTTGTTTGGTTTAGTAGTTTAGTATATATATTGTTATGTGTAGTATTTATAGTGGTGTAGGTAGTTAGTAGTGTGAATGCGTGATTTTTACTGCGAGGACAGTGTAGTTAACATGCGTTAATTTAGTACCATTTGTTTAACTCGAAGTACACCAAATCAGAGTAAATATTATAGTTCTGATTAATAAATGTGAGGGTGTATTTTAGTACACAGTAGATTATTCCTTACTACAGCGCCATCCTGTCCGTTTTCGCTAATCAATTGTTTGTTGATATTACGTAATTACATGAGTTAGTGATTTAGGTTGATTGATTTTAGCCCCTTATTCTTAAATTACATCCCATGGACATGGTTTGCGGTTCATATGAGTATACATTCATATGGAATCGCATGAGATCTTACTGTTCTGAAAATTACAGCTTGCTATGTCAATTAGAAACCGAAATATCCACTGAAATCAAGAATGCATATTGTCTTAACAGAAGTAAAGCCAACATGATGTTACTGTTTGTTTCAAAATGTAATATTAAATTATCTTTTCCCGTTGCTGTAGAAAGATTTCATTGTTGCTTTAATTCTATCAGCAAATCAGAAATAAAATAATCGTTGACAATTTTACTTTCAGCGAATGCACATATGACTTTTTTAACTGCGAAGTAAATATAATTTGGTGTTTCATAACAAAGAGTCTGTGCTTCGATGAATGTTATCGTGTAGTAGTTAAAGCGTGACGGATTGTGATAATTATAGATTTATTAGTGCATAATGTCATATGTGCATGGCTTGCGTGTAAATGTATGTAATAGGGTGTCTGTAAAATATTACTTCGTGTGGAAATGAGTAAATAATAAATAAATATAATGATATAATAATAATACGATTATAATATGAAATGATATGACACGTATATTTAAAATGGATAGGCCTAGTGTATATTATATATTGAGAATATGAATATGTTTTACTGAAAATCTCTCGCGTTTTGATTTCTACACCGAAGCATTCATCCAACCGAGTTTGCTATTGGATAGTAATGTGTAGTTGGGAATTGTATGTTACTTCGCATTTAAGTACCTCATATTAACAGCCCCGGATCTTAAGCCTTTCATCAGATAGGGTAGCATCATGTAGGAATTACTTTTGAAGGTTGACGGAAATGATAATTAAGAAAAATAACTGCTATATCCTGGAATCATCGGAAAGTACAGGTTTGGTCATTTGTACCTTTAACATTCATTGACTCTCCGAGATTTTTTCCTACGTTGTTTGCATTATTTACCGTGCAGTGTTCATATAGCTGATGGATAGGATGGAACTGTCCAATTAAATCAACCGCTACTAAATTAATATCTAGGGCAATTGCGTACCCGGATGTCGACCCCTAGTCCTCTTAAGTATTTTCGTTTCTTTTCTTAGTTTTATTAGATGATGGAAACTTGATTATTGACTTTGGCATGTCTGCGCAGGGTAGCCATCGGTGATGTTTGGTCATTGAAATCACCGATCCAAAATTCAGTTAATTTATTTTTTTTATGTTGGCAAATTACTCGTTAGGGATATCTTAGCTATTATTTACACTAGTTTCATTAGTGTTCTGGACTTTCTTAGTCTCTGAGATGTCGGATGATTTTTTTTTTGAAATTCCAAATTAAGATTCTGCACCAATCCTTCCGAAATGGCCGTGGCTTCCAAGGACTCAACCAGATACACCGAGGAGGGGAATTTCCTTAAGGCTTTCGCCTTTCTGAAAATTCCTTTGCGATCACGGACTCGTTGTGTTTTTGGAGATAACTTTTGAGTTTATGTATGTAAGTAAACCACCCTCTCTCGGCATATGTGAACTTTTTTGGCTGTGAGTCGTTATATACTTAAATTCCATCACTCGTCTTTGTCGTGAGTAGTACCTTAATCTTTCTCCTTTCGTTGGTGCCGCTGTCTCTATCTTGTCTCTTTCTTCCTTCTTACTTCAGGATTTTTTTAACCTTCCCCCCTGTTCTGAAACTCATGAAAACATACAATGTTCATATTACTTATTTCGATCGTATGTACTAACTGAGACATCGAGGGATACAATTCGTGGAGGTATTTTCCGGTATTTCACCACAACTCAGGACCATTTTCACGATACTAAACCATGAGAGGGACTGACGAGCGGGTACAATACGATTTCAGATTCCCAGAAACTTGATTATTGTTCATCGATCGTACAAACTATACCCATTGATTACTGACTTCTGGTTTCTTTCTATTGATTGGTTATATGGTGTGTATG
>NW_027657589.1:0-24006 GCF_964235325.1 Thermobia domestica | reverse complement strand
CGGAAGGTAGGACTTCTTGAATCTGATTATAATTTAGATTTGGATTTGAATTTAGCTTCCGTTTCAGCAGCGATTCAGTTTGAGACGTGGAGATACAGCATTCCTTGGGATCCATAACCATACGATCTACAGCATAACCATATGACTTCCCGCCTAGCATCTAACAGGTTCTGCCGCGCGTTAAAATCCTTCCAACACCAAAAATATTAGGCACTATATTAACATTATGATATATATATATATATATATATATATATATATATATATATATATATATATATATATATATATATATGAACTTCCGATTTTTCTTTTGAGAAAGTGCTATCTTGTTAAACATTATATTATGCTGTATTTGCAGCATCTGTGAATTTGCAGTAGTGCTGAATGATAATTTATTTAGCTATATACGGTGTCTAATTTCATATATTTACTTTTTTTTGTACATTTTAAAATCAAATGCAGTATTATAATTTGAGCTATACTATGTTGTGATCTTTTCATTTAATAAATAATAATATTAGAAATACAATATTTAAACATTGAACTCGTTAATTAGCACTTGAATCCCGTAACAATAAGGTCCGGTATAGGTGGGTACAAGGTATAAAGTATTCCTGCAAGTTTTCTATTTATAAACACACAATAAACTTTTATCCTAGTGTAATATAGAAAACGCCTTCCATATTAAACTACAGGAAATAACAATTAAGGTCATTTTCATTCTTTTACGATCATAACTTCAAGTTTAACGTATATATTAAAAATGCAATTGTAGACTGACTATAAAATCCGTGCTAAGTACCAAAATGAAATTGTTGAGTAAAATCCCAGATTTTACTTCAGAATTGATGGCATATAAGACCACGTGCATTCATCTGACGATTATTTGAGCTACTCCCACAGTGAATACTAGATACCCCCGATTTTAACTCAGCAGTGTTAGGCACATAGGACACATTTTTGCATTAAACCGAACTTTTCAATTTTTGGCACTTAGCATGGATTTAATTTTCAGTTTACAATTTTACACTTGTAAATTAGTGTCTAAAAATCTTCTAAGCTCTTTGCAGGGATGCAAAGTAAACGCCATTCAAGAACTGCATTTGCTGCAACCCCATTTCTTTACTGCATATATATCTGAACTATAGTTGTTCTTGTTAATAAATACATTAAACGAAAAAAAATGTATAGATTTCAATTCTTCTTTAAGAAAGGGTATTTCATTTATATGACTATTTAATTTAATGATCTAACTAAAAAAATAGTTTGCTGCGAAAACAAAATGTAACTTTATTTATTGTTTTATCGTGTCATATATTAATTATTCATACTAATAAAGCATTGCACAACACTCTTATTATGGAATTTACAAAACAATATGAAAACAAAATCAGATGGACACATAAAAAACTACGAAACAACGGGAAACAGTACAAAGTATGCTACGATACAAATAGGACTCATTTGATATAATAGAGAACATAGCAGAAAATCATGTTGAACAACTTAAGAGGACAAACGAGAACTCGAGAGAAAGATTACTCAGAGCGAGTTGATCAGGATCGTCGAAGAGCGGGGGGAAGAGATTAAGACGCCGGCCGCAGGCGCCACTTTCGACCCCATGGGGCCGTGCTTTTCATTTAACTTATATACTTCTAGAGAAGCTGGAAAATTAGTTTCATGCTGAAGTTTGACTTCCGCAGCAAGAAAATATAACTAGTTCTTTTTCAGCGCTATTCGTTCTTTCTCTAACAACGCTCGAAACCCTTCTGTCTGGATCACATCACTTCATTATTTCGCTCCACATTTTCAATTCTGAATACTGAACGTAGCAAAGATTGTATTTCAAAAGCTGATGTTAATTGGATTATCTAAACATCTGCCGTTACGGCTGTGAGCAAATGAAAAATAATTCCTGAAGCTTGTTCATAGTAATTATTTTAGAGTGATTATTCGTACTTGGAAAGACCATTCATGCTTCTTCAGTATTTTAATGGAAAGTATGATGGTACCTCTTTAAAATACACTATGAAACACTTACATTGCAAACAGATTGGAAAGTAACAGTATTTCATTTATGTGTGTATTTATGTATTTAATTACAGTTCAGTAATTAAATATATACTGGGTGTATCAGAAGTCTGGGGCCGTTGGCCAACTCCGTTATGAGTAAAAATACGATAAAATGGAAAAGTAGAGAAGTTGTTATGAATAAATAATTGTCAATCTAAAATGGCGGAATTTTGCCACCACACCAGCCATTTGGGCCCTACATTGGTAAAGCGCTGTATGTGAAATGAAACAGTAGCGTTTTCAGTTCAGAAGACTGTTCGAGTGGAACGTAAAAGCATGTAAGAATGACACAGAAAAGGTAAACATTGTTATACAAGGAGCGTTCCATATTGATTTACACTTTCCTGTTTTTTTCTCCTTTCAGCGTCCACCATTGGGCTCCTCATTACAGTTGGAAGGAAGTAGTATTTAGGTTTGTCTTCAGGTCGAAGAAGAATACAGATAAATGTAATCCCTGGAAACTACAGAACATTTCACCAACAGCAGTAAGTACGTGAGCGGATAACATGGAAAGTGATCAGCAAGGACAGTGCTGGACAACATAGTTTCTGGGGAAAGAGGGTGTACAAACTGCGGAGATTCACAGACGATTGGTGGTTGTGTGCGGAGAGTGCACACCATCAGCCAAAACCGTATACAATTGGGTAGACGACTGAAAAAGGGACCCAGTTCTGGAAGGCAAGTGGCTGTGACAACACCAGTGAACATTTCAAAAGTGGAGCGGCGTATTCAGGAAAACAGGTGCATCACATTCACGGAATTGGAGGCTGCCACAGGATTTGCCAGAATCATTCTGCACCACATTGTGCACGAACACCTTTGATGGGTATGGTGTCTGCCACATGGGTTCCCAAATCCCTGAATGCAGCATAAAGACAACACCACAAGAACGGTAGCAGTGGTGTTCTGCAACGCTACAGCCTGGATACAAAAGGCGTCATGTTCAAATTCGTTACTGGCGACGAGACTTGGGTACACTACCTTGAGCCAGAGACCAAAGCCCAATCAATGCAGTGGGAGCGTAAAGGCAGCCCAACGCCAAAGAAGTTCCGTATACAGCCCTTCGTAGGCAAGCGCATGGTGACAGTCTTCTGGGGGCAAGGATGGAGTCATCCTCATTGACTGGCTGTAACCCGGGACTACCATTAACAGCGAGTCATACGTGACAACGCTTCGGAGTTTGCGCCGTGCAATTCAGAGGAAACGAGCAGGGAGATGGACGAAACGTGCCACGACACGACAACTTTCTTCCCCACACGAGTCGGGCAACCACGACTGCCATTAACAAGCTGAGGTTCCAGATGCTACCACACTCACCTTATTCTCCTGATCTGGCTCCTTCTGATTACCACCTGTTTGGGACATTGATTAAACCACTGCGTGGGTATAATTTCGCCGATCTCCAGGAACTCCAAGACCCTGTCCGGACGTGGGTGCGACAGACTCCCAAAAAGTGGTTCGCAGAGAGCATAGAGAAGTTGCCACATCGATGTTCCAAGTGTGTAGTTCTTAATAGAGAGTATGTTGAGAAAGTGGATGTATCTGCCGAGGCATAAAGGTTCGTATAAGTGTAAATAAATAAATAAATAGCGTAAATCAATATGTGACGCTTTTCGCATAAAGAAAACTAGAACACCTCGAAACTGTTTTCAAATCGACTGGTGCAATTGGAGAAATTTAACCGTTTAAAATTGAAAACCACTTACTTGTAAGTTCCATTAACGTTTCTCTCTTTCCACTCATTCGTATCATTACCCATAACGGAAATGCCCTATGGCCCCGGATTTTTTATACAACCGGTATGTATGTCTTCTTAAAAGACAGTACAATTTGTCCACTTATATATATATATATATATATATATATATATATATATATATATATATATATATATATATATATATAAATCCAAAATAAAATTAAATGTTTATAAATTATTACTCTATAGTTTGCTGTATATTACTCTACTTTAAATGAAACCATTTAGTACCACTTATGAAGGTACATTTCCGTTCTACCTAAAAGCCCTCCAGCACTTTGTAGAAAATATTTTGAATGATCTTATCTTTAGGCAGAACGGGAATTCCCGTTCTGCCTAATCTTTGGAGACAGGGAATTTTATGCGGGGAGGGATCTCTTAGGGAAATTCAGCACCAAAATGCTTGACTCCTAGCTCTTTTTATGCAGATTCGAACACATATATACATAAGGTGGCCCTTAAGAAAGTCTTAGTCCCCTACGTCACAACTCCTTCTTCGGCATTACCTTATCAGCTGATTTGTATTCTGTATATAGCAGCAATACAAAATATCAATATCACATATTTAGATACTTGTATGTTTTTGTAGACATTCAATCAAATCAAAAGGTCAGATAATCGTGAAGGGAAAGGATTTAGTAAGATTTTTGTTTTGTTTTTCAGTTTGCAACTTTTGAAGTGATGCCTACTGGGTTCACCAGTAGCAAATCAACGTTTAGAACATGAAGTTTCTATGTTAATGTTGGAGGCAGGAAAGAAGCCGAAGGAACCGAAGCTTAAATATAGACGAGTTGAACAGAAAATCAAATCATTCAGAAGAAGGCTGGATTCACGTGTAATAGGCTTGGTGGCTTACATAGATGTGGTTGCATACTGTTTACATTTAGAACAACGATGATGAGATCTTTATTTAAATTGTATTGGCTATATTAACGATATGTGGTATTTGGTATTGTTAGTACAGTATTTACATTGAAAGTATAAATGAAATGAAATGAAATCTTTAATTTTTACGTCCCACGATAATGCTGGTTAGGCTAAAGGAGACAGTGATGATGAGAAATGAATGAAATAGTGGAAAGTGGGAGGAAACGATAGAACACCGAGAAAACCCACGCAAACGGTGTTTGTCCACCACAAAGCTCACCTGGCTCGAGCTGGGATTGAACCATGGACCTCATGCACCAGAGGTGAACGCTCTACCCCTGAACCATCGCGGTCCCATTTTTTGACAATATAAGTACGACATATTGTGTGTAGTGCATAATCATATATAGGGGACAAAGCACCTCATCATGTATGGATGTGATGCCAGAAAAAGAGCTGTGATGTAGAAGATAAAGGCTCTTTTTAGAAAAAGAAAACAAACCGAATTATGCATCCTCTTGCAATGTTTGTTTAATATATGGCCAAACATATCTTGAGGATGTGAACTGTAGCGTTGTGAAATGACTTGATATTAGACCAAAATAAGTTTATTTTATGTTCGTTTCAGTTACAATGTCAAACGTCTTTCTTGTAGCTGAGTCAATTAATTTTCCATTTCTCTGTAAGTTTTTTTTTTTAAAATCACATCTTTACTAAAGTAGACGTGAGTAACAAAATTGTACCTAGTCATTTTTCCGAGAAGAACAAGTAGAATAACATCTAAAATATATGATGAAACCTGAAGAAATAGTTATTCTTCTTACAGAATCTATTAGAATTACTAAAGAAAAATTCCCTAGAAAAGATTCCTCGCTGCACAGAACTTCCTGTCTCGATAGATTAGGCAGAACGGGAATTCCCGCTCTGCCTAAAGATAAGATCATTGAAAATATTTTCTATAAAGTGCTGGAGGGTCTTTAGGCAGAATGGGAAGACACCAGAATAAGAGCACTTTCTCAACTCAAGATTGAAGGCTATAGCCAGAGTCACTATACCATAGTAGTTTTTGATTCATATATTCTTCATTGATTTGGGATGTTCCTTGTGTTGTTTCTGATAAAAGCTTAATCTTCTCTGAACTTAAACACTATACTTATGAACACATAAGATAATAAATAAATAAATAAGTGAAATGTTTTATGATTATTTCTCACGCATTCTCCGTGTGTAGGGTAATTTTGGGCAATATGTGCAGTTCGAAAATATAGACAGATCTAAGGTTTTCATAGTATTCTTAATACCAAAAATACTCGATAACTGAATTTATTAGTTGACAACGTTGTGTGGAGCAGTTGAAATCTGGATGCAAATGTGCACGACGCTTATGCTACTATATTACGTTACTTGCATTGCATACTATGTTGTTCGTAAATTTCAGTATCACGGAAATCAGTGTAACTCTCGCACTATCAACGAGTGTACTTTGTGCACACCACAATATGTTTGTGCTAACTATTCTTCTAATAGTTTCTTTAAAATTATAAAATAATAATAATAATAATAATAATAATAATAATAATAATAATAATAATAATAATAATAATAATAACTCAACATGAACACGTAACAAGTAATTTGCAATTTGTAAATAAGAAAGTTGGTCTTAAACCACATTTTTTCCAGCTTTAAATAACAAAAATAAAATTATTTCTTGAAATTACTAATTTCTATAAAGATGATAAGACACAGTAGTTTAGTGCATGCTCTGCAGGCGGGCACCCAGAAATTTTTCTTCGGAGGGAACTAAGCTTGGGGGGTGGTTCCAATAATACAAGCCGCTACGTCTATGTTGTATTGAACGGCTATTATTCTTCACACGAAAAAAAAAAAAAGATACGCAATTGTAAAATACTTCTACGTAAATTTTCAGAAGTAAACAATATAACTAGAATAGATATTTTTTTTTAAAATAAGATATAGAGTGCAAATGAAGTGTAAAGTCAAATTTTCATGCAACTTAAATTTTAGGGAGTCTGGATCCGGTAGATACCTCATGGGTGCGCTCTTGATACTGTATTACCTTGTATCTTTTTAATAAAAAAAATAAAATAAAACGGATTTGGGGCAAAATATCGTATTCTAACATTTTCTATGACAAAGAACATCCAATAATGGAACTAGTAAAAGTGTCTACAGTTGGATAGATTTTCAATTGCACTTTTTAGACTAATTTGAGAACCTTCAACTTAAAACAACTCTTTTTAAGCTTGACATGACCAAAAATATTGACTCAAAGTTGGAGTTTTTGAAGTATGTCAGTTGTAAAAGTGTCCATACTTCCATACCTTGCACTTTTTACATTTATTATTTTTCACTTTTTATTAAGTAAAAGTGTATGCTTATGATTAAGAAACGATACGATATGTATATTAAGTATATATATGATTGTAGTGCTACATATTAAGTGGATTTATTCTTTTATATAATCAATAGAGAAAAAAAGGTGTGTACCCCAACTTTCAGGTCATTTTTCTCGTAATCTCATGTACGGACATAGCAATATTTAACACCGCTATTTCTAATAAATAATTTCTTTGGATTCCATGTCCTCAAATTAATGTAAAAAGCGCAATTAGAAAATCATCCAAGCATGGAGAATGTTTACTAGTGCGATGACCGGATGTCCTTTCAATTGCAAAAATTATGGGGTAAAACGGGAGAGGAAACAAAACTATAGCCTACAGTATAGCAAAATATTGAAATATTGTATTGGTAGAGTCAATAACCTGCAGGGAAGTTTTAACTCTTCACCCTTTTATTGTAAAAATGCCTTAGATAATTATTATACAGTTTCTATAAGTCTTTTTCAAAAGTCTAAATGCTACCAGTGTAGAATATGAGTAATTCTCTTCGGAAGACGATTCTACCACGGGTATGATATTGTATTGGCTCAAGGGAGCCTCAGAAGGGATACGTAACTCTATAGCCCATAGCGGCCCCGGGAGCTGATATTAAATGTTTATACTCTGTAAAACTAAAAGAAGATTAAAAAATGCTGCGCATAGTTTATTTTGTTCTTAATAAATAAGAACCATTAAGCCCCTACACATATATATAGGGTTTATGTAAGATGAAAGTTAGGATTATTAGTTAGATTTGTGAGTTTTCGGCATTTATACTCGTGTTAGCCCGTCACGTATGAGGGATGGTGTCTCTTGGCGATCACACTGCCTGGGGAATTAGAGAGAAAGAAATGAATGGAGAAATACATAAGTGCCTGGGACCATTTATGTAAGGTGCCATCCCGGCATTTACCTGCTGTGAGTGAAGAAAACCCAAGAAAAAAAAAAACTCATTATGACTGGTCTGAAAAATCTTATACACTTTTTCTACCGAGTATCCCTACCGGAAATCGAACTCGAAACCGCTCGCACAAAAGATGATAGCATTAGGAGCTACGCTACACGGGACCACGATGTATATTAAGAAACGCATAGGGAGTAGTCCGTGTCATTTTGCTTATTAAAATGGGATGACCCAATTAAGAATAAAACCAGATTGAGCTGCTAACTTCCTAAATGCTTAATCTATGTTTAAGGTTTGTGCTGTACCATTGAAATTAGTGTATTCTGGATGAATGTGTAGAAGCAGAACATTCAAAACAAAACCTTGACCTCACATAAATGTAGAAACTCTCTTGGAGCGAAATCAAAATTTCCGGTCTTTTTACACTTAAATTACCCTTTTCGCACCACATTTAAAGTTAACTTGTTTCCTTAATGGCATTTTTTTTAAAAAACAGTGGGCATGACTTCACAATCCTTCTCCTTGAATATTTTTTCTTCTGTTTAATACGCCAGCTTCTTCCATCGGCCACGCGGCGACAGAAACTGCGGTGTTAAATATTGCTGCAACGTTTTCTGTCGAGTGGGCCAATTTCACTGCTGATCCGCGGAGAGTTATAGATCTCCGCCCCGGAAGGTTTTAATGAAAGTCCCTCAGCGGACGGAAGCTGCTCACGGTCTTAAGCAGCGCTTTCAGTTGAAAGCTGAAGGAGACGAGAGAAAAAAAAATCTCCCAACCAGAGGATTATACAATGGACGATAATATGCAAAAAAAAAAAAAAAAAAAAAAGTGTACAGAAAATATGGGTTTGTAAATGTCTTAAAGTAGCTCTTTTCTTACTGATTCTGCTACGTCGTAGAACGAAATTTCATTCATGAGTATAAGAGTGGAAAACAACACGAAGATATGATACTTTGCTAGGGCAGTAGCTGTAAGATGCGTCATTTACATTTAAGAAGAAAGGGTAAAAAAAAAAAATGTTATGTCTAGAAAAAGACGCCTAGCTCTATGTGTATATTTTTAAAGTCTCATAGCTGAAGTGGTTGATGTAAAAACTCGTTGT
This sequence comes from Thermobia domestica, assembly GCF_964235325.1. NCBI lineage: Eukaryota > Metazoa > Arthropoda > Insecta > Zygentoma > Lepismatidae > Thermobia > Thermobia domestica. The sequence continues at coordinate 14,896 of NW_027657589.1, read as the reverse complement.
ATATCTCAACACTCCAGGTTTGATATCTTCTTGAGAATTTAATGACTGTACCTAACATAAAATTGTCAAAACAGAAGTACCTTTAATGGGCTATTTCATCAAGTAATGGCCTTAGTCAGTCCTTGTAATGAAGAGAAAGCAACTAAAGACAAATACGAGATTCTTCATGGTAGTTACAATGAAGATATTGTAACAATACGTATCTTGATATGAAATAATGAAAATAACTGAAAAAAGAAAACATTCACATACATTTAATACAGAAAGATATGTATAATGCTTGTACGAGGATCTGTTCTTATTTTCATTAACTGAAGCGTATACTATACAACTTACTTAAACTGGTTCCGTGATTTTTGCTCGAAGTGGAGTTCTCCAGTCCTACGTTTTGCCCGAAATGATTTTCTACCTGTGGTTATTTTCAGAAAGTCACAAACTAGAGTCGAAAGTTGAAATCCGTGGATCTATCTGAATCGAAAACAAAATGAGTGACTGAAATTAGTGATTATTTGTCAAATCGCTCCACTGTCAAATTGCTCTTTGATTAATCAAATAATCCTTATTTAGAAATATCTCAATGTGTTACTAACAAACTATGTCTGTATAAAACCATAGCCAGTCCTACGCCTGGGTAAAGTGTGAAGGGAAGTTGAGTTTAGTGTTGACATTTTTGTATTAGATTGTTTGCAGTAATTTACTGAATAGTTTGTGCATTGACATTAGTAGTGGTTTATACAGATAAGGAATGGTCTGTATTCACAATTTATCTATTTATTTTACTCCTGTAGTTTAACTCCAATCCATGATTCCTGTTATTTTTTTAATGGACAGTACAAAATTTAAACGCAGTGATAAATAATACTGTGCGTTAGAAAGCGTATTAATTTCGTTTCCCTGTGAGTGAGTCTTTCCGGTTCTTTCGGGGAACAAGAACAATATTCTTCTTTCAGAGAAAGCCTACGAAATTAATGTTCGGGCAATCACCACAATCACGGGCGATCACGAGAGCCATTTTAGCATATCTTTAGTGTGAAGGCATTTAGAAAATAGCTAATTAACAGTTTCATCAGGTACTTTCTTAAGCTGAAATTAACATTTAACAACAAGTTTGGTTCGTTGTATTTGAGTTTGGCGTCCTTTTCAGCAGCGATCCCAAGTAGCAAGAAAACTTTCGGACAGTTGGCTTTTGGCTTTCTACGCTTACCCTTTCAACTTGTGCTTTCATACATTTCTGCCTTTTGTTGTACTTACAAACTATACTTTAGATCCTTCGCAGAGTGTCACAGCATCACTGGTCGTTCATTGACTATTGACTTGCCTCCAGCCTAAAAAGCTTGAGTCAAGCTTGAATGGAACACTGAATGCAAGGTTGCTCAAATTCAACTTCGTTACTGGAATCCAACTTACGGCATGTGTGCACGCTTTCCAAAGCGGATGCAAGCTTACCGACTTACATTGCAAGCTTACAGAAAACAGTTTGCAAGTTGTCTCAGCTACTAGGAATGGTATATGAGTCGTGTACCTACATCATAACGTGGGATTTGAATCGCATGAGCTCCCACCAGTAATGCTTAGTAGGTTTGTTCCATATACTTTTTGTCCTAAATAGTAATTTTATCTTCTTCTTCTTCTTCTTCTTCTTCTTATTATTATTATTATTAGGTGCTGCGGTAAATTAGTGGTAAACAAAGTGGTAGAGCTATTACCTCTGGTACTTGGGGTCCCTGGTTCGATCCCAGTTTGCGTCAAGTTGACTTTATGATAGGCAAACACCGTGTGAGTATATTTTTGGGGGTTCTCCCGTTTCCTCGCACATTATTCGTTCCACCATTTCATTCATTTCTCATCATTATCATCTGTTTTAGCCTAGCTCGAATAAGTGTGGGACGTCAAATTGAAAATTTTCATTTTATTATTATTATTATTATTATTATTATTATTATTATTATTATTATTATTATTATTATTGAAAAACAAACTTTACAAAGCCCAAACCCCAAATTTTGTTACCCATAATTCGGGAAATAAAAATCTCTAAAGGAAAATATTTTAGATGCGTACTAGAAAAGTCAAGTCCTACCACTGTACTAAGTTTGGTGAAAATCGGATGAGTTCAATGGCGAGTCTAGGCCGGTGGACAATAATAAGCCTATATAAAAATTTGAAGCTTAAAATATATGAAACGACAATCATGCATGTTGTTGTGTAATGTATGGTTGCAAAACAGTTTCGCTTACTCTGAGAGGAGAACGTAGAGTGAAAGTATTTGAGAACAAGATCCTAAAATGAATAGCTATTCGGACCCAAGAGGAACGGGAATGGTGAATGGCATAAACTTCATAACGAAGAGCAGCATAATTTATATCGTTCACCAAACATTGATAGGGTCATCAAATCTAGGAGGCTTAAATTGGCAGATCATTTAACCAGAATGAAAGAAAGTAGGAACGCTTTTGAAGTTTTAGCTGAAAGTCCAATCGGTAAACGACCATTAGGAAGACCTAGGATTAGATGGGAGGGCAATGTTAAGATGAATCTCGCAGAAATAGGAATACAAAATAGAAACTTTTTCCTAGTCGGCTAAGAATATAAGTCAATAGAGAGCTTTTCTGAGCGGTGCATTGAACCTCCGGGTTTCATAGGCTATAGAGTTAGTTAGTTAATGTATAAAAATCATATATATACAGGAGTGGACAAAAAATCTAAAAACAATTCATACAGGACACGTAAGTTTGGCCCTCCACTGTACAACACGTGTTGCAGTTGCTGATTTTTTTTTTCAATGTGTCATGTGGACCTTCCTCTTCCGTCAGCAGTAACCATTTCACTTGTGAGTGTTGTGGTGTGAAAGTGGTGCGGTAAAATGGGCGGCCTGACAGACTTCCAAATATACATGATCGTTGGTGCCCATCTGGTTGGAGCTTCAGTGGCAACAGTGGCACAAATTGCGAGGGTATCGAAAGGCACTGTGTCCAATGTCACGAGGGCATACACAATTCATGGGCAAACGACGTCTGCAAAGCACAACAGTGGTCGAAAGACAATCCTGTCAGATAGGGACCGGAGGGCATTGAAACGGATTGTAGCAGCTAAAAAGAAGACCACTGCAATGAAAATTACGTCTGAACTCAATTCCGACCTACAGAGCCCGGTTTCATCGAAAACAGTGCTACGGGAACTTCATGACAGGGGCGCTATCGCCAAACCCCTGGTCACAGCAGTAAATGCGAAGAGGCGTATCCAGTGGTGCAAGGACCACAAGGCGTGGACTCAGGAGCAGTGGAAATACGTAATTTGGTCTGATGAATCGACTTTCAGCTTGTTTCCAACAACCGGTCGTGTTTACGTATGGAGAACACCGATGCAGGCCTATGATACAGACTATCTGCTCCCAACTGTAAAGCATGGGGGTGGTTCTGTTACAGTATGGGTAGTGATATCGTGGTTTTCTGCAGGTCCCATCATAGCCCTACATGGATTAATGAATGCTAAGGCGTATGAGGCCACTTTGGGATATCAGGTTTTACCCATGGCCTAAATATTTTTCCCTGATGGTGATGGCATCTACCAAAATGATTTGGCACCCTGTCACGCTGCAAAAACGGTGAAATCATGGTTTAAGGAGCATGACCAGGAGCTATCACACTAGCCCTGGGTCCCACAATCACCAGATCTGAACATCATTGAGCCATTGTGGTCTAAGTTAGAAAGGTGTGTTCGGTCTCATTATCTTTTACCAGCATCCCTTAAGGAACTGGAACATGTTTTGGAGGAACAATGGTACAAAATTCCACACACCACGATTCAGGAGCTGTATACGTCCATTCCACGTCGGATCCAAGCTGTTTTGAACGCAAAAGGAGGCTCACACCATACTAGGTATGATTTTCGCACTTTTTTCAATGTTCTAGATTTTTTGTCCAACCCCTGTATATATATATATAATACTGAAATCATCCATAATGAACACGATACAATTCCATATACATTCTAGAACTGAACACAATTATCTTTCATCAAATACGTAATAACGCTTTTTGTATGTCGGTTATAGTTATTTTCAATTCCAGTTAACAAGGAAAAAATGTAATATTACACACACAAACATACACAGAAAGAAAAAAAATGATGAAGAAAGAAATTAAATGGTAAATTTAGCAACATGGAAGAGTATATAATTTAGTTTCATATAACAAATATCACCGGAACAAAGGGACTTCTTAGAACTTGGTTACCTGTTACTATCTATTATACTAATTATTTATTCAATATTCTTTTTTTTTTTTAATTTTGGTCTTTAGCACAAAAATTATATCGGAAAACTATCAAGGAGATGGAAATAATTTTGTTGATCTATTTCGTATATATTTTTTTTATAGTAAACTAACTTTTAATAGCTGTTAAATAACAAAAGGGGAAATACTGGTAACATGCTATATAATATATTGAACAGGAAATTGTCTACTGAATTGAAAATAAATATTCTCATTATATCTCTCTAAAATTACCAACAACTATCTCTTGCTTCATCAAAACAGGAAACATAAGACATATTCTGAGGTTAGCTTCGTTTTATTGGCCATAAAAGCCTGATTGTTAGTGGTCATTTCCGTCAGTAGAAACTGTATATACTGTATTTCTATGAGAAATTGTGGCTTTATACAGTTGAATTTTGTACTCTTGTGGTTTGTGTCACTTACATGTTAATGTTGGCCTACTTTGTACTATTGTTTTCATAGAAAGGCATGTAGTGAGGCTAAATTTGTTGCATACAGGGTGCTAATAAACTCAGTGTCATAAATTTAGAAGATTATTCGTTATCTCAAATGAAAGAAGAAAAATTCAAATAAACAAGGGTCGGGAAACGTTTTCTTTCAAGTTATAAACCGCGGAAAATGAGAAACATTATATTTTAAAATAACCTGTGTTCAAAATGATGGGACTCCTCGCAAGTGATCAAGGATTTACACAGAAATAAGCAAGCGTTCTGTCTATATATTTGTTTTTCACAATACCCAGTACTAGTATAACGAATTGTATAAAGTAAGTTGGAGAAAAACATCTTTCAGTTTAACGTCCCACGGTTATGCCCTTTAGGCTAAGGGAGACGATGATTAAGGCAAGTGAATGATGGAAGAAATGGTGGAATGAGACTGTGGGAGGAAACGAGAGTACCCCCCCAAAAAAACACAGACACAATGTTACCCACATGGGCCGCGGTGGCTCAGTGGTAGAGCGTTCACCTCTGGTGCACGAGGTCCCGGGTTTGATCTCAACTCCCGCTAAGTGAAATTTGTGGTAGATAAACACCGTGTGCGTGGGTTTCCTCGGGCTGCTCCCATTTCCTCCCACTTTCTTTATTCCACCATTTTGTCCATTTCTCTTCATCACCGTAAAACTCAAAGATTTCATTACAATGTTGCCCACCACACACTTACATGACCATTGAACCAGGGGTCCCCACGTACCAAAGGTGAGAACTTTGCCACTAAGCCACCGTGCTTCCCTATAAAGTAAGTAGGGCTGCAGATACACACTTTTAAGAACTAATTGAATGCTCGTTGCGTGGGTATCTTAGGCTTATAAAACATGATTATTTAGATAGATCACATAATAGTTGCTGAATAAACTTCTTGAACCGCTTCGGAGCAATCCCATAATTTTCAAACCAGGGCGTTTAAAAGCTTGATATTTCGCATTTTCGACGTTTATAACTCTGAAAAGAGACATCTTCAGGCACGTGCTTATTAGACCTTTTTTTAATTTAATTTGATAGAAGGAATCTTCTTCTAAATGGAATCTTTGAGTTTAACGTCCTAGAATTATGCCTTTTAGGCTAATAGAGACAATGATTACAGCGATTGAATGACGATGCAAGAATTGGTGGAATGATAAAGTGGGAGTAGGGAAACGAAAAAAAGCTGACGAACACGATGTTGTCCACCACAAACTTACTTCGTCAGGGATCGAATCAGGGACCTTACGCGACAGAAGTAAGCGATCTGTCACTGACACCGTGCCTCCCTCATTTTTTAAATGTACCACACTGAGTTTGTTAACACCCTAGATTTTTTTTCATTAGCTGAGGTAAGTAAGCAACAATAGTGTTCAAACAGTTTAGGATCAGGACAACCAATTTGCTTTTCGCTTCCAAGGATCAGCCTTAATTAAAAAAAAAAGAAAATCTTCAAGCCTCACTCAAACCTCAAACTAATATGTCTTACCTCAATCTAATTCAATCATAACCTGATTTATGAAAAAATGAGATTGAGTGATGTTGATATCCGACTTTATCAGGATCAACCTTATGACAGCGCTCACCTGTAACCCAGAGAGTAACTGTAAAATGCATATGCAATAAATATATTGGCCGATTTCTTCTGATATTGTCTAATCTGGTGGATTATTTCTGTTGAACATTGAGTGAAAATATCCTAATAATAAATGGCAAACATCTTGGCCTGTGGGTCACCCTGATGCTAATAATAAATAGCCACGCTAATGGATGTCGCTACTTAGGCTACCGCTTGCCTCTATAACACAGTCCTTGAATAATTGGGTAAATATGGCTTGAAGTTTGTAGTAGTTGGTGGGAAAACTAATAAATCAATAAACAAATTTGTTAAATGTAACTACTGAGAAATCTTAATTAGCACAATTTTAAACTATAGCGTATAATGGGTCAATGACTTGGACGTAACAAAAATATTTACAAATGCAATTACAATTGTAAATCAGCAACAGTACTAACAAGAAGCGGACATGAAAGTATCATCCGGACATCCGAACCAAACCTAGTCCATTCGATAAACATAAAAAAATATGTTCATGCAAAAAAAAAAAAAAAAAAAGTTCCATAGACAACGGAATAAGTCCCTGGGGCCCATTAACCCTGTTTGTATAAAGAAAACCGCAGACTCACAGTGAAATAGCTATTGCATCAACACTGTTCATTGGAAAGTTATGGTTTATAGTTCATTCTCCTCACCATGAAACAAGCTTTCCAGAGATGCTACGAATTGGGGCCCATAACGTACATGAACAGGGAGAATTGGGACAATGTCGGGAAAATTTCCTCCATAAATCCCTCCCATCAACTTTGGACCCCTCTGGAGTGGCCCCGGGTAAAAGCAGACAATTCAAATGCACCTTGACAAATACTATAGGGGATAAGAAATGTGTGTACCAAGTTTTGCATTGATAGATAAAATAGATATGAGGGGAAAGCGTGTATTGCTATACATGTTTTTTCCTCATATTTATTCCGAATTCGCAAAACCTCTCCACTGACTTCTATCCTTAGCCAACTGGATCCAGTTTCTACTTTGTATTCCTATTTTTGCGAGGTCAATCTTAATAATGTCCCAGCATATGCGTCTAGGTCTTCCTAATAGTCGTTTTCCAATTGGACTTCAAGTTAACACTTTGAGAGCGTTCCTACTTTCTTCGTCATTTATTACTTTTCATTATAATTTTATTTACTTACTATGTTTATTAAAACCATGTATTAAGTAAATTGAAGTTCATATAGACATTTCCGCATGATCATAGATATGAAAGTAATATTTCCAATATTCTTCAATGTTTTTAATTTTCCTCCTCTCTATATATAAAAGCATAAATTGCTAAAGTGACTTTTTTTTAATATCACCTTTTCTTTGAAGTGTAATCTAGCCTATTCTGTAATTATTTATTTCAAGTTATTAAAGCCGTCTTGATTCTCTACAATTGATATTTGTAGACCACTATAATTGATTTTTGTGTATTTATAATGTAATACAATATCCTTATTAAACATTATTTTGTTTCAAATCTCTGATAGGAGTCCAAATAGTACAGTGCAACGTTGAAGAGCATTCATTTATAGCATATTCGGTAGATTAGTTCATCTTTCGTCAAACTTGTGCTAACCCTTAACAGGAAACATGTGTCTGTCAGACACGTATGGTTTTTCTTTGTATTACATTGGCAACACTGATTCACTCAACGTATCGGTTTTCTCAGTACCTTCCTATTATTTAATTGTACGTGTGTTGCAGTAGTTCATTGTTGGCGTTAATGTCTGAGTGAACATTTATAGATGATTTTAGAAAACCTACGGTGTCTGAGAGGCACGCATTTCCGTTATCGTCTATATTTTTGCGTGTTTATTGGACACACATTTCCTGAAGAGACAGTTTTTCTTTCAAAAGGTTTTGTGGTTGACTTTTATTTACCATCAAAGAGAAGCTATAGAACTCTTTAAACATACTATTTTGTTTGTATGAGATTTTATGTATTTGCAAAATATAGACCTAATACTTCGAGAAACAAATGTAAGAAAGAAACTGTAAATACAGCAGATCGTTATTCTACGACAAAAAGTCCAAAAAATGATGAAAGTGGGGGAGGAATTTATGTTACTGTCTTCAGTGGATTCTGATTAAGACCCCTCATTTTTTTCCTGAAAGTCAAGAATTACCTACTGACAGTGAGGGCAATACTAATTCTGATACAGTGCAAGGTGTGAGGTCAAGTAGTAACAGAAGTGTCAATATGAGCAGCCCTACTCAAGTTTCATGTGATAATGAAAGCCTAGATACAGAGGTAAAAACAGGTTTGTTTGGAATTCAAATGAACCACTAAGAAACCGAAGGGTTCTTCATCAAAACGTAGTAAGAGGGATGCTTGGTATAGCCACCCATGTAAGAAATTTGGGGGGAAAATCCTAGCAAAGTTGATATTTGGTCTACCTTATGTGATGATATAATTGAAAAGATTTCAACATGAAGTTGGAAGAAAGTCGAAACAAATTTGAAGTAGAATAAAGTCAAACTACAGATCTACTGACCTATCTGAAAATAAAGCCCTTATTGCTCTCCTAATGTTCTGTTCTATTTGTAAATCAGGATGTGAAGACATGTATTCACTATTTTCAAAACACTTTCGGACGACCTCTATTTAGAACTACCATGTCCGTCAAACGTTTCCAAGCTCTTTTGGACAAATAGCACATTTGAACAGGGTAGCTGCATGTGGACAAATAGCATATTTGCATGGTAGTAATGTGTAGAATTATAATAACTTAAAATTTGTCACTTTTTAAATTTATGTACTATTTTTATTTAGATATCGAATAATTTTCTGAATTTATATGCCAATAGAAACGAATTAATGTATGTAATTCTTGTTTATCATGTTTTCCTCGCAGTACAATATATAAAGTTTAACTAATCTACATTACACATATGATTTTAAAAAAAAGATATTGCTTTATACATGTCCGTGTCCCACAGACACACATTTCCCGTAAGCGAGAAAAAATTACGTTTCCTGTTAAGGGCTAAATAAGACAGGATATGCATGTTTTCTATAGTTCTCTGTTTATCGTAGTACTTTGTCAATAAGTTTTTAATGAACACTTTCTATCTTTACCATTCATTTCTATCGTTCTAAGCAGCATTCTAGGACTCAATATACGTAAATACGAATTTACGTTTTATTCCACTGGTCCGTTGAGAAGTAGCAAAAGTAGTCGAGCTTGAATTTTAACTGAAGTTCCTGAAGTTAAGCTTAAATACTACACTTTTCTATTCTTTCAAATTGACGCTTCTGTATTATACAAATGTGTCTTATTTTGATTGAAATTTCCATCTGTTTTGGATCACTAATGCCAAACTACCACTCGCTTTTATATTCTAGTCGAATATTGAAAAGAAAAATGAAATGAAATCTTTCAGTTTTACGTTCCACGTTATGCCGGCTAGGCTAAAGGAGACAGTGATAATGAGAAATGAATATAATGGTGGAATGAACAGTGGGAGGAAACGGAAGGACCCCAAGAAAACTCAAGAACATGGTGTTTGTCCACCACAAAGCCCTCCTGGCACAAGCTGGGATCGAACCACGAACCCCACACACCAAAGATGAACGCTCTACCATTCAGCCACCACGCCCTTAACCGAAAATTAAATCATAGAAAGCATGCGCGTTAACCAATTGGCCACAAGTGGTAACACTCTGTCTCTCGTGTTTTATAATCAGAATGCGCGTCTTCAGTGCGGAGACCGTTAGGTTTCGATGGAAGGTCGTGTGGATCGAATCTCACGTTAATATGTAGTTCCAAGCCTCCTATAGCCCCGGCTCCTATAGCCGGGGTATTAAACTTCTAATCAAACAATCCTCCAAAACCCTGCTATAGGAGGCTGGATGGAGGAAATAGAGATCCTAGCCCACAGAGTGCACTCCGTGCACAAATTCTATATAACCTTTAGATACGAATTCATAATGTTCGTGTGTGTTTCTCAATAGTCTGCATAGCTGAATGCGCCACCAAGTTTAGTTGTCCAACATTAATAGAGTCACAGAATTAATTATAGTATGCTCGGTCCCATTGGATGTTCGCGTGTGAATTTCACCGGATTCTAGAACATCTGAACGCATTTCATGTCCTGAGGATGTCTTCTATTTCTTGGTTTGTTGTAAATACTATTCGTTGCAAAAGCTTTCGATTCATATTGCAACTACGTATTCTTCATCAGTATTACCTCTTCTAACCGCGCAAAACAGTAATCCGTGCCATTTTTCATCGATTTGTTGTTCATTTGATGCTCATGGTCGCAAGACTTAGTGACCAATTACGGAATAGCTTGTATCAGCCATCCCATTGACTTCTGTCTAATGTATTTATAACTTTCTAACACAATATATGATCAACGTTCAGTGCATCACCTAACAACAGCGTCTTTAGACCTTGGACTACCAGAAAAACACATAATAAAATCATACAAAGCGAAGCGCTAGTCAGCAACACAAACGAGGTAATATTACTTACGTTCGTATGATGCACATGAACTTTGTGTACACCCTGCATGCATGTATGTTGCAGCTTTAAGCAGATTTAGCTTTCGTCGAATTTTATGAAAAATTGAGTTTCGTTCTTGTATGCATGGTGATGCAGAGAAGTTTTTATAGTGTAAATTACATTATTATATTGATTTTTTTAAAGTTGTTGTTGCAAGTGTTTTTGTATGTGTTGTGTAATATTGTGTTGCATGGTTGAGAAGTTCAAGCAGGGACTGAGTTACTCGGATGAACATTTGATCAAGAGAACCTTAGTTTCTCATACGATACATACATGAAGCTAAAACCATGACGAGATTATTTTTTGTCCAATGCCTGGTCTCCACTGAAGCATAGAAACAGATGGGCCGTGGATCTATCTAACATATTCTTCAATTTCCGTATATGTATAAGCCAGAAACCCGGAAGCAAACACCCTTTACCATGTTTTTCATTCGTTACATTTCCGATGTTACATTATATATATATATATATATATATATATATATATATATATATATATATATATATATATATATATATATATATATGAGAGAACTTCAAAGGTACAAATCTCGAAGAAACAAATGTGAGAGCTGTAAGGGTCTCTATCCACATTGGGTAACCACATCTACGTATTAATAAGTGCCTGGTGTAAGAAAAGTCTTAATATTTGCATTATGATTAACAGTATGAATTCTTAGGTTTCCATTACCTTTGAAAGCTTATGTAGGAAACGAGTAGAATTTTAAATTAAAAATGGTTGAAGTGAAGTAAACTTGTCAGCTAGCAATTTGATTTATTTTACTTTATTCGAGACTTTCTTTTTGCTAATTTCATACGCATATGGGTATTTGTATTGGCTTTTTTGAAACATTGTGGTATATATATATATATATATATATATATATATATATATATATATATATATATATATATATATATATATATATATATATATATATAAGGTATAACCTAATTAATCTAACACACATTGGGAGGTGATTCGTGTCACCGAGATAACCAAAAAAAAAGTATGTGAATATATAGCACATTGGGCATATTGGTAGAGTTAGCAAGGGCGGAAAGCATGGAAACAGTCAGCTCGAAGCGATAAATATCGAGGTGCAGAGAGACATAAATTCGTTGGGCACATCACAGGAGTTGTTCAAAGTGTCCGCCATGAACAGAACTAATGCATGCATGACAACGCCGGATCATGGATTGGTGAACCCGTTCAAAGATACGTGGGCAATGGCAAACAATCACGCAGGCGTTATAGATACGCTGTTCCAAGTCTCTGACACCGTTTACAGGAGTAGCATGTACCACATTTTTAATGTGTCCTCAGAAATAAAATTCAAGTGGATTTCGGTCCGGAGACCAGGCAGGCCAATACACTGAACCACCTTCCCGATCCAGCGTCTTGGGAACTTGTTGTTGAACCATCGGCGGACATTCACACTAAAGTGCGCGGGATGACCCATCATGGCTGTACTACATATTGCGACAAATCGCCCGGGGAACATTTTCCAGTAATTCGGACAGTGTACCCTGTTACAAGGTGGAATACTGTGCTCAATTCAGTTTCAGCATGCATTTATACGATAATGATGCCTTTTAAGAACGTTAAATTGGATAAAATGTGTAGTCTACAAAGAAAATTATCTTGGTTTCATAATAACCAACTCCAGTGTGTTCTACTACTCATTTTCTGAGAGGAATGGTAAAGATAGGCCTTTTTCGGCCTATGATAATCATACAAAGTAAAAGTGTTCTTAAAAGCCAGTTTATCGTACGTACATGAACTTCAAGCATTAAATGTGGCATCTCTGTAAGATCTGTATGAAAAATAGTGTTAGAAGTCAAACAAAGAATCTCACAAATAAAGCATGGTTGTTGAGTTGATATTCTACCAGTTTAAACAATTTTATCTAACTTCCAACGACCATTTTAGTATGAGGCGTTTTATGGACCATTATAATTCTCGTTTTTCTTGGAGACTAGAGCTAATAAAGTTATCAACAATAGTCCATGTAGTATGGTCCATGAAGGCTGGTACAGACAAAGGTCCCTAGTTTTGATACTGAATAACCATAGTTTAAAAGTCTACCGTAGTTTCTGAATGTGAAACTAAACTCACTTTTGTCTGCCCATAATTAAGATTAATTTGAAGACTATCTTTGAGACTAAAATAGTCGAGCAAAGGAGACAAACACTAGCATTTGTTCTAAGAGTTTATTGTTATTATTATTATTTGCATTTTGTAGTTATTTTGAAGTGAAGTCTCCTTTGCGTCTGAATCATATTTTCGGTTGATCACAGTGATGCTGTAAGTAAAGCAATCTTAAAGAAACTAGTTGTTTTAGGGACATTCAGAGCTTCGAAAAGATCCAGTTTTATAGTGTCAGTAACTTAACAATATACCAGAAGCACATGTTTCTATTTCGAAAGTTCTTTCTTTTCTCTCTCTCTTTCTCTTGTTATTATTATTATTATTATTATTATTATTATTATTATTATTATTATTATTATTATTATTATTATTATTATTATTATTATTGTTGTTGTTTACACGATCAGAAAGATGTAAAAGCGTTTGTAGACCAGCCGTCCTGAGTGAGGTTTCCCTCATTCACGTCGGGCAAAGGTCCCAGACCACTTCCTTTCTTCACCACTTCCTCGGGTGTTGTGATCGCCATCCCTCATATGTGACGGCTATAAAAGGCCATAGTTGTCGAATGCTCAGAAATACAATTCTTCTCTTTCTTATTATTATTACTATTGTTATTTGATTTGTTATACATTTTGTTCTGGTAAAAGACACTATTTGTTAGAGATGCAAAAAAGCCGGCTTTTTTGAATCGATGTTTTTTTTCACATAAAAAGCCGGCTTTTTTGAGAAAAAAAACGAGAATTTTGGAAATTTTGGCTTTTTTCATTTCATGATTTTTCTATCTAAATAGCTTTCTTATAGTATATTCTATACTTAGATAAGAAATTCCATGACCTAAATGCCATATTTCGCTCTAAAATTCACCATCAAGATGGATGGAGCACATGTTTTACGAATTAAAGCTAACATGAAGAATGTAGTATTTGAGGGCAATTTTAGAGGCTATTTAACTTTATTTTAACTTTTGAGTTATCGATATTTTTCTTCTCGATATCATTTCAGTTTGTCGTCTGTTTCATTTCTAAGAGCTTAGTACTCTAGCTTCTAACGCAGAAGTAAAACTTACGTTTTTCTATATATCATTCAAAGCGTACGTTTTTCATATATCCGTCTAACCGTACTTCCACATTTCTGTTATATTGTAGCTGTGCAACGATTTAGCAATAATTTTCCGGATACAACCTTGAATACTAATTTATACAAATAATCAGAAGCGGATTTAGAAACGTACTTTGGGACGGGTTTCTCTGATTGTTTAATTTTCTAAAATCTCCTAATTTTATTTGGGAGGAGCTTGAAGTTTATGAGTACAGGCATAACTAATACTGTATTTCGTTTCGTTTATATATTTAGCGATAATCTTCCGGATACAACCTTGAAGATCATTTTATACTGAGAATCAGTGGCGGATTTAGAAAAGTATTTTGGGAGGGTTTTTTTCTTACTAATGTTTAGTTTTTCTAAACATTCGTAATTTTTATTTGACGGCAGCTTAAAGTTTATGAGTAAAGGCATAACTAATAGATATTTCCTTTGCTTTAGACATTCCGTAATTTTGGGGAACAGGCTTCAGTCCGAAAGACCGCCCCCCCTAACCCTCGCAAAACCGTCACTGCTGGTAATTAGTAATAATAACGATTTAAAAACAATAAGTCAGCCAACTCACAGTACACGCACTATTTCTACTTCATAGATGGAATGAAGAAAAGTTTTGTCAGAATGGTCGAATGCTGAGTTGAATTCCGGACTTCTCGATAGAAGCGCAAAAGCTCCAGTCAATCATGTTTGTTGTGCAGTTGTATTTATCTTAACTTAAATATATTCCGTAGTCCTTTTTTGTGTGTGTTGGTGGGGTGGGAAGAGTTCCATAATGATATGAAGGGTGTGAGCCAAGAACAT
>NW_027657588.1:0-24014 GCF_964235325.1 Thermobia domestica | reverse complement strand
CTATCAATTTATATATCATGTCTTATCTTTCAACAATATTACCAGAGCTACTTCGTGGCTAAGCGGTTAGCGTACACGCCTTTGGCGTGGGAGACCCGGGTTCGATTCCCGGCGGGAGCTCATGTGGTTCGGATTCCACGTTAATCAGTGGGTATAGCCTCACTGCTGAACGGGACGTTAAACTCAACTCAACTGAAACAAACAATATTACCATTAAACAAATAGGTCTATTCCAGTTCAAAAGTTAATCTTAAGTTTTGGGTTTACATCTCAATAACTGTATTATGTACCGTCATTTTCTTACTGTCGTAATCAGTGTGTCAACAGTAGGTTAAGTACAGTCGCTAGATACATACAATAAAATCGCTAGTTTGTTCTCAAAATGAAATTATAAGTCGCTATATTTGTTGCTAGAAAAATAAAATAATAAGAAAACAGTGTTTACACAGTCTATTACAAATAATAAGATATTTACCTGTTCAGGGTCCAGGGCCGTGCCGTGGGGGGTGGGCGCGAGCGGGGCGACGGAAAAGATAGGGAAAATTACTTGGAATATATGTATGGAGCGCCGTCGTATACTCTAGCCCCGGGCGCTGATTTTCCACGGCACGGCCCTGTCAGGTCTAAGAAAATCTCAAACATCTTTCTCTCTCTTTAGCATTTAATGCCGAGGCTTGGCGTGATACGGAGGTCTATGCAGCTATCGTTTCCATTAACCCTAGGAATCTCAAGTTATTTTAGGTTACAGGTGATTCCAAGGGGGAAGTGGACTCCCCGAACACACTCACAAGCGATGTATCAATGACAGCTAGATATTAATAAAAATTGGTACCCTGACTAATCGTGGGTCGCTAATTGTCGTGGTGATCGTCATTCAGTGCGGAAATGCCTCGTTTATCCGCTACGTATAATACACGTATGAGGCAGTAACCGAGTATGGCTGTGTCGAGTTATACCTCAAAAACGCTGGAAAAAGGAAGAACACTATAAGCAGGTAACCTAATACCTACGGGAGGGGTCACGTGATCAAGAACACGGCAGTAATGTCACACAAGCAATGTTACCACCCGAACACAAACTTATAGTTTTTCAAACAGAACGTATACCATTTTATGGCATTTAAAAAAATGGCATAAAAATTAAAAGAAAATAAGCAAAAGGTGGGTATCAGTGTTGCCAAATAAGGGAGATATAAGACTCTAAAGTTGACGTACTATTCAAATTTCCGCATTGTGCAACATGGGACTTCTTTTTACGGCTACTCTAACATGTGTCCTTTTGTCGGCGACTCAAGCGCGCTCGCAAGGATTCTCTTCATGCTGTGGTTTACTCCTTACTGTATATTTGTTCCTTCTGCACCTTCCCGTTGCTGTACATTTGTTTCTTTCTGTGTGCGGAACCCATAATTTCTCAACTTTTAAGCCTCATATCTGCCTTATTTGTTACTGCCGTGTTCTTAGCCACATGTCCCCCTTCTGTAGGTATCAGTTACCTGAACACATTTTTCATTTTCTACCTTTTTCCGGTGTTTTTGGGGTATAATTCGGCACAACCTCACAAGGTCATTGCCTGGTATACGAGATATGTTCAAAAAGAAACCGAACTTTCGAAATAGTTGACCAACCGGCAGATAGAGCACACCTAGCGGCAGGCTTAGACAGCAAATTGCCATTTGCTTCGTTTTGCTATGATCGTTAGTCGCCGAGCTACAGCCGCTGAAGTGATTAATGATAGAGTGACAATTAATGACCTTGAAGAGCAACATGTGTGTGTAAAATTTTGCTACAAATTTGGCAAAACATTTACGGAGACATTTCAATTGTTTTTCAATTCATTCAGGTTCTCTTCGTTCAAAAACGGTAAACATGAGTTGGTCAAAGATCAAAGTGGTGTTGGTTGTGTTTTTTGATTAGAAAGGCATTGCACATTATGAATTTGTATCACGTGATCAGATGGTAAACAAACAGTTGTACCCGGACATTTTAGCGTGGTTGAGGGATGAGGGATGTTGTGTACAGGAAGAGGACTGAATTGTGGGAAAACTACCCTTGGATGGTGCACCTACTCACGCTTCGCTTCTCAACTGCAGTTATGTGGCAAAACTTCAGACTCTTGTTGTGGCCATCCATCCTATTCTCTGAATGTAGCCAAAGCAGACTTTTTCCTGTTTCACAAACGTAAAATTATTCTGAAAGAGCGTCGTTTCCAAACCATAGAGGAGTTTCAGGACAATGCGACACGGGACCTGAGCACCATCCCAGAAAGTGTTTTCCACGATGCTATCCAAAAATAGAAGAAACTTTGGAAACGGTGTATTGGCTGTAGATGGAACTATTTTGAGGAGAACAGTGCTTAAAATGCTGTGAAATGTATAATACAGATTTTATAGCAAAAGTTCGGTTTCTTTTTTAACACACCTCGTATGTATTATATGTAACGGATAAACATGTCATTTCCGCACCGAGTGACTATCACTGCGATGATTAGCTCCACAATTAGTCAGGGTATCAATTTTCATAAATATCTAGCTGTCATGGTTCGCATACATTCCTTGTCAGTATTTTTTCTATATAAGAAAATAAAGGAGTTATTTTTAAACTTTGTTAGCCCATAAGTATCCATGTACTCTGGTACATAATCTACATAAGATTTATGTTTTCTGTACAGCAAACTACAGGATTCTTTGTTGATGTGGAGCTGACAAAAAAGTGTATATAAAAACAGACACATTTGCCATCAATAATACAGAACTGTTGACTGGTTAAGCAGTGTGGTCAGACACGTACATGGAAAATAAAATTACCTTTCATATTCTGACCATATAATTGTCTGGTACTTAGGTTAAATTAGTTATGATATTCAAATGGAATGGTACCAGGTAAATCCTAAAGGTTTAAAAAGTTTTAATTTTTGAGTTAAAATCTTTTTCTAGACTTTCTTGAAAATTAAGCATAAGAATTTACATTCGCCCATATCACTTTCCTAAGCTCAAGGAGTAGTATCGATATGTTTTAGGAGTTTTTAAATACTTCTTTAAATACAATATGATGAGATTCCACCATGGATTTAACACGGGTATTCTGCGCCAAATAGAGTAACGCTAACCATTAGTAAAGACGCCTTTAGAATTTTGATTTAGTACCTAATTCTGTGATTTCTGAATTGTTTAGATTCATTTTGTAAAATTAGCTATTTCCTTAACAAGAACAATTTGTATTAACAGTTTTTATTCACTCTTGCATTACAGCATTGGCACTGAAACATAGCAAACTGTTTCCAGATGTTGTTTGGAAACTGAAAACAATTGCTAATGGCATATTTCAATCTAAAACATTCTTTTTGTTTTTCTTATGACTTCAGTTAACAGACAAACAAATATTGCGTGTTTATTGACGTGAACGAAGGCAAATTTATACCATGCGATTAAAATGTATTTTTGTATTTTTGTATGTTTATCTCGTTCACGATAACTTCCATAAAAAGAAATTATTTTTAAAAAGTTTCCGAATCGTCTCTGTTGCTTCAGGTTGAAATTGCTAGATTGATTGAATAATCTTTGTCTATTGGTTGAGTAACTTTTATCTGTTGATTGAATAATCTTTATCTATTGGTTGAACAATCTTTATCTATTGATTGAATAATCTTTATCTATTGATTGAATAATCTTTATCTATTGATTGAATAATCTTTATCTATTGATTGAATAATCTTTATCTATTGATTGAATAATCTTTATCTGTTGATTGAATAATCTTTATCTATTGATTGAATAATCTTTATCTATTGATTGAATAATCTTTATCTATTGATTGAACAATCTTTATCTATTGATTGAATAATCTTTATCTATTGATTGAATCATCTGTATCTACAGTATGCGGCAAAACAAACAGTACTGAAATTCGCGTACGGATGGGGCGCAGCTGCAATGCGATATGAGCTGTGATCGCAACGTGTCAGTTTAGTTGCGTGTGGATTATCGTAGTGTGCAGTTGGAGCGTAGATAATGATACTTACAACAGAGGATAAAATTTTTATTTTCGAGTACCATTTCCGCTCATACGGTGTGGGGCATTGTCTCACTACAGAAGATGAGTGCACACTTCTACTGTGTTGCTCTGGAGCTATAGCATATGAAGATGAATATTTCATCAGCAACATATGGTTCAGTGATAAGAACCCTGTGAACAGTGATGGCTAAGTCAGCCGACAATTGACTATTGACCCATTCTCGCATGATTTGAGCGGATCTGTCGTTACAACAATGGATGCAGCAAGATGGAGCTACTGCCCATTCTGCAAATGAGTCAGTTGTCCTTCTGCCCACAACAGTTTGGACATCGCTTGATTTCCCGTGGAACGGACTTTCCATATCCTTCCCTCTCCCCTGACCCCATGGTTCCAGATGTCTACATATGGGGTATGCTGAAGGAAGAAATTTTCCGAACAGATAACCCCTACCACTATACCGGATTTAAGAGACAAGATTTGGTCATTTGTTTCGTCGTTCCAGCAATCCGTGTTCGTTAACATGTTCATCGATCTACAGGAGCGCTATGAATAATGTGTGCGACATGATAGTCAATATTTTGAACATATAATGTACATGCGCGATTCCTTTTAAATTTACAATATGTGTTGAGTATTATTCAGTTCGCACCCATTTGACAA
This sequence comes from Thermobia domestica, assembly GCF_964235325.1. Taxonomy (NCBI): domain Eukaryota; kingdom Metazoa; phylum Arthropoda; class Insecta; order Zygentoma; family Lepismatidae; genus Thermobia; species Thermobia domestica. The sequence goes on along the minus strand of NW_027657588.1, from coordinate 19,343 downwards.
TATTTCCTATGTTTCATTATGTTATACAACAAATAAATAAATAACTGCCAACGATGTGATTTCAGTACTGCTTGTTTTGCCGCGTACTGCATTAAGTGAATAATCTTTATGTCCTTCCCAGCACTGAAACTAACAAATGGAATGAGTCACACATTTCGTGACCCGTGACCCACCAGATCTACTGACTCGGTAGGACCCGTGAACAGCAGTGACAGAGGTAGGTCCATGACCCAGAGTGACTCGTTCTGAATTGTGACCCAGAGAGACCCAGTATGACCTTGAGATTACGAAACATCGTCATACATACAGGAAGCATGTTCAAGGCTGCTAATTAAATTCTAATAAGCACGATTGTCTCCTCACCTCTCTCATTATCTACAATTTTTCTTTCTATCTTGTGTGTATTTATGTGTGTCACAGCATTTCACTGAAACTTAACCACAAGATCTGTACTCTCTATCAGATCTATACAGACTGTCAGAAACTTAAGTACAAGATATCACATATTCTCTCTCATACCCATGTTACGAGTGCTCAATATATATCCCTACACTCCAACCTACTTAACGGAGGATTATGAAACATGTATATTTAGATAGAGCTCGTTTAATATCATCATACCATATATAATGTTATAATTTTCATGATCATTTTCGTAAAATTTGTTGAACGAATAATGTATTCAATTTATTCAATTTTGCGTAATTTTCTTTTAGGTTATTTATTCCCTTTACTTTGAGTTAAAATCGGTCAAGAATAGTGGGTAGCAGCACACTAACCACTGTAGAGGGCAGGGTGATCTTAGTGTCTGTACAGGGCATGCTTTTAATAGTTTGATGGTCATCAGAAAACACAACGAGTATAGTTGTCTGTGGAAAACCGTTGTTGTGAGGATCACAATCTGGAACACAAAGACAAATCAGCGAACACCTATGCAACAAAATGTCTTCATATGTATTCGTAATAGGGCGGTAAGTGGTTTTGTGATCGTTCCGCAGCATTTCCGCTTGTTTGAGTCGGTACATGTCAGATGTGTACATGATGGGATGCAGGGGATTCTTACACCAGATGCACCTCCCAATGCTCTCTAGACGTGAACACAGGGATCGTTGAGGCCGCCTAACCTACAGAACTGTGATCATTAGCGCAACGAGAACTACTGTGGCTCTTCGTGTGAGCGAGCGAACAATAAAAAGTAAACTGGTACTTTGCCACGTTCCCTGAAACAATTAGTGCTGAAATATCCTTTTCGCCTACAACGTACTTGGGTGTATCGGAAGAAACTGCAGTGGCGAGGTCAATGAAGTTAGGCAGCATTCAAGGTTTATATCTCGGATACAATGATGATCGTGTGCTTGTTCGTAGACATGTAGGTGAGTAGAAAGAAAAAGATCGCCCTGTCATTTATGGGAGTATGACTACGTCGTATTTTCATGATGAAGTTAGTCCTTTCTTCCTACCTAATCTGTACCATATACCGGACCACATTTCCAGCAGGATAAAGCATATCCCCATATTCCCGAGTTACCACTCGGCGTGTTCTACTCACAAGGAAGGGTCACGCAGTGGCTCCACTGAGATCGGAACGAGACCATTGTGTTTGCACTTTATATGTTATAACTAGATGGATCCCAAAGTTATACGTGCCACCGGACGGAATATCGTGAGTTACAACATATTTTGTAATGTAAGAACTACAAAAAATTACCATGCAGAATAGTTTGAACCGTCATTTGTTCGGAAATGGTTGAGTAAGTGAAAAACTCTGCCAACACTTATCCCACCATTTCCAACGAGAAACTTGTGGTAAGAAAAAAATGCCCCAGGGACCCCCGCGGGGTCCCAGATGGGGTCCAACTCAAAATTTTCAAATGGCAAGGGGGGTTAAGTGGCACATCATTTGAAATCTGTTGTAAAATGAAAGAAAATGCAGCAAGTCTCGACTCTCTACAACAACCGTGTGCAAAAGGGCGACGGGTCAAAGTGTAACCAAAAACTTAATTGGAAAGTCCATTACTACCCCTATAAATCGGAAACGGTAAGACAAGTGTGGAAACAGGAAAGAAAGCGTGGCATTATTTTCAAAGCACAACGTGAAAATGTCTTGTTCCAGAGTCCCCATATGGTCCCAGGTGGAGTCCAACTAAAAAGTTTCAAATGGCAAGAGAGGTAGGACATCGTTTGAAAGCTCTTGTTAAGTGAAAGAACATGGAGCACGTCTCGACTTTCTACGACAACCCTGTCCAAAATTGCGTCGGGTCAAAATATAAGCAAAAGCTTAATTGAAAATCTATGGCCACCTTGAATCCAAGAGACAGCTTAAAACCTATATCGAAAGGATAGGCATACCAAACTGCTGAAGCTAGGAAAACCAAATTTGGCATGAATGTTGATCAATGGATGACGAAAAGATGCGAAATGTTCAAAAACGAAACGTCTTGAGTTCAAAATGCCGTAGTATGTATCGAACGCATGTCCAGCTCAAACCACTGGTGTTGGAGGTAATCCAATATGGCTGCCAGCGTGAAAAATGAGTTTGTATATAAATATGTTATTTCTTGGAATACTGTAATTAAACCAACAAAGTTTGGCGCAACTCGAAGTACTAAAATGACTTACACATGGTTTGGTACTACTCGCCAATCTTGCAAATGATTTTTTTTTGTATATATTGGTATTGCTTGGAGTATTGCGATCAAACCAACGAATGACATACAAATGTAACCGCCACGAATACGCAGTTACGAATTTCAATAGAGCCACCCACCTACTGATGCAGCAAGTCCTTTATGCATGAACTACGTATGACAAAATTAGAGGAAGTCAGAGTTGTGTGTTCATCGCATATTCGTTATATTAAAGTAAATGATGGCGAGGGAACCAAACAAAACATATATGTGTTGTTACCGAATGAAATTATAGTTGAGGTGAATCGAAATTCAATTGTTCTTTAATCTTCCTACTGTTTCTAAATATATAATAGAGAAAAATAGAGATTTAAATTTGTACTGTTATGAACGACATAAGTTTTAACCGGCCATCTTGGATTCGAGGTGGCCATAGTTTATCAAATAAGCTTTTGATTACTTTTTGACCCGCCGCAATTTTGGACAGAGTTGTCGTAGAGAGTAGAGACTTGATCCATCTACTTTCATTTAACAAGATCTTGCAAACGATGAGCTACTTAACCCCACTTGCCATTTGAAACTTTTTAGTTGGACCCCACCTGGGACCATGTGGAGACCCTGGGACAAGACGTTTTACCTTAAATTGTTGTACTTTGAAAATAATGCCACACTTCCTTTCCTATTTTCACATTTCTCACCGTTTTCGATTTAAAGGGGTGACCATTGACTTTTCAATTAAGTTTTTGTTTACATTTTGACCCTCCGCCATTTTGCACAGGGTTGTCGTAGAGAGTCGAGACTTGCTGCATCTTTTTTCATTTTGCAGCAGATTTCAAACGATGTGCTACTTAATTCCTCTTGTCATTTGAAAAGTTTGAGTTGGACCCCATGTGGGACCCTGCGAGGATCCTGGGCAAACTTTTTTATCCGAAAAAGTGTGTTCTTGAAAATGACGGGATACATATTATCCGAGTTTTCCATTTACCCATCCGTTTCCGAACAAATGATTCGGTCAAAATATTCTGCCAGCTTTGTAGTTCTTACATTACAAAATATGTTGTAACTCACGATATTCCGCTCGGTGGCACGTATAACTTTGGGATCCATCTAGTTATAACATATCAAATGAAAACACATTTGTCTCGTTCGGATCTCAGCGGAGCCACTGCGTGACCCTTCCTTGTCAGTATAGAGCTTTCACCTTGGCCTAGTATGTCTTGGGGATAATGCTGTATAGGGCACTTGTACAGCATGATGAGAGAGCTGGCATATCCATTACAATCAGCAAGCTACGCCTGTTCCTTCAGTGACCGTGAAATACCATATCAGACAGATGTTGAGCATCTGTACGACAAGTTGTACGCCAGAACAACTGTTTGTATGTTCGCTGGGATATTATTACACATGCTTCTAAAGTAAATAATCCGTATTTATGGGGTGGCTCCACGTAGCGTAGTCGCTAACGTTCTCGCCTTCGGTGCGAGCAGTCCCGGATTCGATTCCCGGCGGAGCTACTCGGTCGAAAAAGTGTGGAAAGCTCCACTACACAAAACTCCACTCCACTGAGTCTTTTCCTTAACCCTTTATTCAAGGATTCACAAAATGGATCTTTTTCTCCTTCGTAAATGCTTCTCTTGATACTCCTCTCTTTGCATTTATTACACTTAAATTTCTCTATCCCGGAATATTTTTTTGTCTATCAGGAAGTTAAAATCTCGGAATTTAATCTTCCGTTTCTTGAGTAATGAATATACGACACATTACTTACAAAAATAAATAAATAAATAAAATGCAAGTTCACGACTTTTGCAATCGCAAATATGAGAAAAAATACCGATTTAAAAATTCAACTGAAATGATCTTCGCAGCATCAGTGACTGTAAGAAAAACAATTGATGTTCCTGTCTTTTCCGTGTATGTTTATGGAGCTTTTCAATTCTTTGCAACTGTAAGTCCTTTTAAAACAAGACATTCTTAGGAACCACTTGACTCGATATTTTCAGCTGTACCAAAATTTTGCTATTTTTTTCTATTCAAGTAAATATAATTCTGAACATTTTTTTGACTGGAATACTTCATAACTAAAATTAATTCTTGTGTGTGTTTATGATGATAATAATGGTACTTTGGCGAAATTTGATTTTTCATATGTGTTTCATGCAGATCTATTTGGGAACAGGTATGTTCTTCGATTCTTAATTCACCCTCAGATAAATGTTCATGCACAGCCCTATCGTCAACTATTTGTCCCGGAACGGGTTAACAAATAGGAAATCCAAACACACATAACACTTTATGTTTTCACTAACAATAGACGACTACCTAGTAAAGTAGAGAAACTAGCCACCTGTTCTGCTTTCTTCTCTCTTATTAATTTTCTCCTATTCTAAACTTTTGTGTTTGGAATACATACACGTGTATAATTGAGGTGCAAAATTAGTCGTGAAATGTGCGAAAACTTGCACAAGAGGACTTAATTGATGGTTGTTTTGGAGTTTAACATCCCTTTCAGCATCGAAGCTATATGAACGGGACCTACTGATTAACGTGGAATCCGAACCACATGAGCCCCAGCCGGGAATCAATCCCGGGTCCCACATGCCAAAGGCGCGTACGCTAACCGCTTAGTCACGAATGAGCTGAACCGAACCATCTAAGTTCCTACTGGAAATCAAACCTGGTCTCCAGAGTCTAAGGCGAGTACGCTAACCACATAGCCATGAGGGAGCTATAGGATATGCATAGACCTATATATATGTATGCGTATTCATGTGTTTCTATAATTGCTTTTAATACATGAAAAACATCTGAAAGCCTCAGAAAGTAACATGTCTCTACAATTGTTTTTAATACATTACAAACAACTGAAAACCTCACAACTACGATTTGTACTTAAAGAAATACAAAAATTAAAAAAGGTCATTCAAGATGAAAAAAAAAACTATCTTTTATTTTTAAATTGAATATAAGCAAGTGTTTCCATGTTGTTTTCTAGGGACTGAGTAAAGTTGTGGTGTCCCCGTTCCTTCCACCTTGCAGTGAAACAGCCATAGAGGACATCCTGTCCCTGCCTGTTTTTGCCCGCATCTGAGCCTTGCCGTTGTCGATCATCTTCAGCCTCAGCGTGGTAATGGTAGAGCTGTTGCCCACTACCATAATATCTCTCTTCGTCTGACTCCTACCCCTAAAGACTTGTCCGACATGGGAAGCCCTATGATAGCGGAGCTATCTCCGGCATAGCTCTTGGGATCATTAGAGTACGCAATCTCCCCCCCCCCCAATCGCGGCAAGGTGGAGATATTGAGAGAGGGATAGGGACACTAATAGTTGTTTTAATCGAAGAAAAAAGTATGATTTAAACTTACAGTAGGGTTCCAAGATTTTTTTTTAAAAAGGAAAACTTTTAGCGATCATGATATTCAAGGCTTGGATAACGAAACGTGCCAGGAACATAAAACTTATGTGGAAAACTTAACACTTGGCAATCCCAGCTTAGGTATTTTTTAAAATAGCATAAGAATAAATTCACAACTGTGTAGGCCTACATCCAACTAGGCAAATGATAATGCCAAAGTGCATGATTAGGTTCAACTGTTTTAATTAGCCTATTTCAACTTGTTAACATGGTTAGTTAGTTTTACAAAAAAATATTTTTCGCTTGTTTTCTGTTATCACCATTCTTCGTTTGTTGTAACTGTTAAAGAATCTCAATAAATGTACTTAGGTATAACAGACAAACCCCATTTGTGGGGCAAGAATAACATGGGGGATGAGCCGCCACTTGTATCCTCCTCATTCCAGCGGCTACGCCAACGTAATGACGAGAACTTATCAATTGTAGCTGATCAATGTAAACGAAAGTAGTACATTTTCCTGCGCACAGATGTCTCTTGGATTCAATTACTCTTCCCGAAACACGTCTAGATCTTTGAGTTACAGTCTATCAAAATTATGGCTGCGAAAGAAGGTAAAAGCCATATCATGATACAAATTTGCACATTACAGAATGTGATAATAAATCAATTTTCTGTAATAAACTACTGTACGTGACACTTATTTGATTTTGACGAAGTAAATTATATATTTTCTTGAAGTTTTAGGCATAAATAGCACCGTAGTGGCACTAAATAGAACTGGACACATATCAGTAGTTTGTTGATATGTGTACAAACCTAAGGATGCATACGTGTTTATCGACAGTAATGTTTTTTTTTTTTTTTGCATGGACGTGAACACACGGGGCACAATGGGGTACCCTGAATTACGGCTGGCAGTACTTACAACCGTAAACTTCTTCTTCGTCGTCACTATCTACACTTGCACAGAATTATGTGACCATAGTTTGCACAGCATACGCGCAACAAATCCCTCATTAGATTGGGAATACCACCCACCACAATAAAGGCATGTAGCGTCCTCTGATGAGCTAGCGCTCAATTTCTTCTTCCTTGTTGCTGCTGTTAGCTCTCTTGCATATTCAAGTAAGTGATCTGACTCCTTTGTCAGCTTCTTCTTGCCCTGCTGCTTCCATTTCTTTCTTCCATCTTTCGCTTCCTGTTCCTTGGCTCTTGTTTCTAATGCTGCTTTATACGGCGATCATGTCAAAATTGCTGTTTTTCCTCGTCTTTTGATCAGTCTCCTGCCACCAGTCTTAACTCTGGGAAAAGGTAAAATATCCTTCAGTGAAATGTGTAGTAATGTTGTCACGTGGGGAATGTCTGTTCCTGTGATTGGCATCGAAGGTCCTAGAATCGGTTCGTCAAGAGGTCTACTTCCTGAAACCGTGGTCATATATGGGACTGTGATTCTGTGGATGACGACGAAGGTCCTAGTTTCGATGCTGCAAGGGAACAAATTCCTGGAACAGTTTGTTTGTAGACATTTCTCGCTGGTCTGGGTTTCTTCTTTATGGTTGCAATGTGATATCAGTAGTCCATTTCGTCCCTACCCCGTTCCGCCCCGATACACATGTTGGTGCTTCAAAGATTACATACTATAGTCACTAAAACATACAACAACTATGATTCTCTGAAATTATAATTACGACTTTAGCATTCTATGCATTCTTATTTGACTTATCTTGAGCTTTGTTTCTGTTGATGTTTCAACACGCGTCGAAAAACAGAGCGCAAACACTTAAATGACTAGCAGGTGCCACATGCCTTCTCCAACGCTAACGCTGCTTGCTTCACACACCGGTAGAAAGTAGACATTTAGTTTCCTGCTGTTCCCGCATATCTGCAGCATCGTAGCGGGGAAATAGGAGGGGTACACCATTCCACCCCGCTACCCGTTCTGCCCCGCCTTCCCCTACATATATTTTCTTTCAGGCTTCCTAATCGTCCTGGTGTACATACCATGAAATAAAAATCAGTAGAAAATTATTTTATCTCCCTTTCGGGCCACAATATATACACAGCGGCGCAAATCTGTCTTCAACATTGGGGAGGGGGGCAAGTAAGACTTTTTTTTTTAAGCGATGCTCAAAATATTTGTGAAGTTGAAAACAATCCTGTGAGGTTCAGGGAGCAGAGTTGTCTTCAACATTGGGAGGCGGACAGATTTGTGGCTTATTCTGGGGGGACATCAATTTCATCTCACTTTCCTTTGTGGCAATCGGACACAAATCATCACATTTTTTTTTTCCAAAAATCACATTTCAAATCGGGTTATTGGGGGGAACATTCCCCCAGTTCCAAGATTGGAGGGAACATGTCTCCCTCATCCCCCCGGGATTTGCGCCAGTATATATATATATATATATATATATATATATATATATATATATATATATGTGCGTGTGTGTGTGTGTGTGTGTGTATGTGTGTGTGTGTTTAAGGACAGCTTTCATAGATACTATTTGTTTTTGAGCCATGTGGAGTACAGTTTTCACGAACCAAGAATAAAAAAGGGAGTTCTTTAACTTCCGCCCATTTTTTAAATTACTCACATATTTTACGATCAGTTTCGTAAAGTGTAATAATTAGTTTGAATGTAAAAACTTGCTCGTAATTCCCACTCCTTTCTGTTGAAAACAGTCATCATAATCATCATAATAGGCGTTCTGCCATTATTGGAGGGTGATTTACCGCAACTTGCACTAATCTCTTCGTCTTCACGTACGATGTTTGTGTTTTGATATCACCCATCAATTATAGCCTCCTTCACCCCTTTCCATTTTTGCCTGCTACTATACTTTTGAGCAGTCAAGAAGAACAAAAATATCCTTTATCCACATCCTTGACTAAATATAAAGGCAACCAAGAAAGTTCTGTCGCTTTTTCATTCACCACCTTCCAACATCGATATGTCACCGAAGATGTACCTGGAAGATCAACAGTTCCCATCAGCATCGACGACTTTCTGCTAACGTTCTGGAAGGCCATGGATTCCATCGTTGTAGAACTTGGTGGACTGTGAAGCGAAGAAGGTATCAAGTGCATTTTGCACTTCTACTAGGTACTTGAACTAGTGTCCTTTAAGGTGATTGGCCAATACATGGAACGGGTGACAATCGGATGGTGCAATGTCCGAGGATTACGGCGGATGCAATAGTGTTTCCCACCCAAGGCATAGAATGGTATCTCGGGTCATCCTAGCCACGTGAAGCTTAGTGTTGTCCTGTAAGAGAAGGACCTCGTTGTGATTCAGAAGTGCTGGCTAAATAGGTTTTAGTTTTTCTTGAACACTACTCAACTGCTGGTAGTACACAGTTGCATTGATGCTCTGACCAGTGGTAGCAGTTCAAGATGCACGATGCCGCGAGCAGTCCACCAAGAAAACAGGGGGACTTTCTTCTGGTGCAGTGCTGGTTTCGGCTGTTTTAAGTAGTTAGGGGTGGTTACTTCTGGGCCAAAACTCCAAGCTAACACATTTCGTATATATTTTTAGTCAACACAGAATGACCCAAGAAACCGCCACTGTGCACTTTAACACAGAGGGATAACCCAAAGTGAGATTGCATATGCTTTTATGACATTTAAAATCATAAAAACTTACATCTAAAACTTATAATCTAAAATCTTACATCTAAAACTACAACTCTTCTAACTTATAATGACCCCATGGTAGGGTATTGATTCCATCCTTTAAAACACATCTCTTATCATCTACACAACTTAAAGCTAACTTATTTACTTCTATACTGTACAAATCGTGCTTATAACTTCTAATCAAATTCATCTTCTTATAATATTCTTTTTGGCTAATCAAACAGTCCTTATATTCGTTAAATGAAAGTTCTTTATACACAACACACTTCTTAACACCTTTAGCTTTCTTACAACACTTTTCTTTATCGAACTTACCTTTAAAGTCTTTATCTGTTAAATCTATTTGAGGTGCTTTTATACTGTACATCTTACTTCTTAAACCCACAAACTCTTCTATGATTGTACCTTTAATTTCATCCTTCATCTTACCAAGTATTTTCTTATTGATTTGTGGTATCCTATATTTGTTATCTTTTGGGTAATCACTCGTATCGAAGTAATCAATGTAATTTTTCATGTCTTTGTACACATCTTCTGTTTGAATATGGTATATATAACTATCGGTATCTGTATAACATACTTCTATTTTGTCTTGATATTTTGGTTTCATCACATTATAATGGAAATCGTACATTAAATATTTTGACAAATCTAGAATTGACATACCAACATAAATCGGTTTGTTAAATTGCACTTTGACCTTGTTCATATGAACTGCTACTAAATTTTCCATAAAAACTGTAGTACTCTTATAATTCGGTTTTGCTACAAGTTTCTCGTATTTTTTCTCATCACTTACAAGTTTGATATTAACTCTCTTTCTAATATTCTCCATAGTCTTTCCAAAAACTGAATTGTTCATGAGCTTGTAGAAGTCTTTTTCAAAGTCATTTGTTGCTCTAGTTTAAATCTATATAGTTCTTTAACCAATCTGATTGCTCGAACTCTATTACTCGATGTATCTTCTTAAGTTTTAATCCAAGTGATAGACACTGTTTTAAATTTCGATAGTGAATCACATATTTCTCTTTATTATATAGAGTTGTTAATAGCTTTGATTGTTTTGAACCAGGCGGACATATGTTTTGAGGAGCTAATGGGTAGTCTTTGTGATAGTCATGTAATTCTTTAGGATATTCAAGATCAACTTCTAATATGTAACCAGTATCAGAATCATCAGGTATATTTGTGAAATCTATTTCTTCAATCTCATCTTCACTTAACCATCTAAATCCCTTATACGGCAGATATTGACTCATTGCCCATCCATACAAGTTATTGGCATCTAGATACATTAAGTAAGAATCTTCTTTATTCTTATCGTAATCTTCCATATACTTATTGTTTGCTTTTACATACCTTTTTGAGCATTGACTAATTCCACCTCTTATACCTTTCTCTACCATTAATACCATATCATAATCCTATAACAATTCTAACTTTATATTCGTCATCTTTAACATTGCATCCCAAGCTAAACCTGGTGCCGTCATATACCAAGCAGGATCAAGATCACAAGCTTTAAGACATGTTTCTCTAAAGTTCTCAAACACATCTGCTAACAATAATACATCTGTTTTCAAATATAAATCATGGTATTGTCCGAGATTCTTAATGTCAAATGTTTTCCATACTTTCTTTGCATGTTCATAATCCTCATCACTTATATGTGTGTTCATAAGCTTGTTAAAGAATGCTTCCTTTAGCGGTAATTTTCTTTCTCTAAACCTATCCCAATTGTTAACATAATCATGTGGGTAAACACCTTTTCTTATTACAAGTCGAAACTGTTCTTGATTAGGATAAAAGTGTTGGGTATGTATCATTTGTTCGCGTTTCAAATTCGATGACAATTTGTCTAGACTAGAAGCCATAAATCTAAATGAATCTACAAATTTCAATTTAATAGTTCCAACCTTTTTACTGAATGATATGTATCTTTCCTCGTTATTGGGTATTAGATCTATTTCTTCTTTATTACATCCAAGCTCTTTTATAAACAAGTGTGAGTCATATCCTGTCAAGTTATGTATGATCACTGGTACAAACTTTGGTACTTTAACTTTTAAATTGCAGTTATTACATAGAGGTGCTACAAATTTTCCTGTTATATGATCGTGGTGTTTAACTTTATGATTTTCTTTAGTATACTCCTGCTTACAGTAATAACAACATTTAGATTCATTGAACTCTTTTCTCTGACTTTTTGTTAATGGTAATTCGTTATTTTGTTTGTATATGTTCGATATGTGTTTAGCTTCTTTTGTTAACAGTCTTATAAATTTCTTAGCAGCGTTCTTACCTCTATACAAAACAGGATTAGTTTTACTTCCATCGTTCTTTACTACATAATAACAAAATCCAGATGGCTTATGTTGTTGATATTTTTTCGTATATGGCTTGTCATCCGGATAACATTCTTTACAACCCATAACTTTATGTAACAAACATTCAAAATCGGCATAAATCACAAATGGCATTTTCATTATGTATTGGTAGTTTTTAAATTCAACACATTTACCTTCTTCAGGCATTATTATTTTTACTGGCTCATTTAACGAACAATCTTGCTCATGTTTATTTAAAGCGTTTAGAGTAAAAGTATAACAAACATCTATCACATAAATATTTTCGTGCTCTCTTTTTAGTTAACTGTGTACATACTAGTCTGCTTAAATCCTTAATCCAACAATAGTGTGTTTTAACTTGGTCTTCATTTTGTTCTTTTACATATAATAAATTGACATGATTTTCTTGCTTGTTTTGTGTGTGATGTAGTATATAGATTGAATAGTCTTTATCATATGCATAAACATTTATAGAAATATCAAGTAATTTTTCAGCTTTTGGAATATCGTTTAGTTTTACAGGAAAATGAATATTTTTTAATTTAGATTCTAAGTTTAACAAAAGCTCATTATTTTTTGGTACTCGCTCAGGATGTGAATTTGCAGGATATAGGGCTCTGTATAATGAATATAAGAAACATTTCTCATCTTCATTCTTTACATTAATTACTGCCTTTTTGTTTTGAATTTGTTTAGGTAATTCTATATATGTTGATCCTCTATATGGTGTATATTTGGCGATTGCTAGTTGTAAAAAGTTAATGTTTATAAGAGCCCAACCAGAACCTCTAGCTTGGAACTCATCCATTCTTGTTCTTAATCTTTGTTTCATCTTAGTTATTTCTTCCTTTAGATTACTTAATCGATATATTTCTTGGTTTTCAGTGTTAAAATAGAAGTTTTGAGTTTCTTCACCTTTTTTATATGTACAACTTATATAAAGATTAGCTTTCAATGAACTATGTTTACTTAAGCTAATTTGTAATCTGTTTGATATAGCTTTAGATGTTGCAGTAATATATTGTTCAAGTGGATCTTGTGGTTTGTAATCTGTTGTAAATCTCCATGTTTCTAATCTTGATTTTAATGCAATGTTCTGGCGTTTTACATCGATTGGTATTGATTCAACTTTGATTCTTGGTTCTTCAAATACTTCTTGTTTCAAGGGGAATATATTTCTAATCTGCCTTCTGCTTTGTTCATCGTCATATTGTTTAAGAAGGTCTATCAGTTCTGCTTTTCTTAATCGGGAATATCTTCTGATTCTCCTCTCTTTACATTGGCGTCTTAACTCTACTACAGTAAATTTACTATAATTACTCATCTTATTTATTATATAGAAAATCTCCAATTTTTATCTTCACCGGATTATTTCAGTTCATTTTCATTTGTCCTAATACAACGCTTAACATTGTACACCCCTGCCATTGTCTACATATTACGCGTTGTATTAGAACACGGCTTTTATGGGATTAACCCATCAAAGTCACATATACACATATTAAAATTAAATCATTTTTGTAAACTTACTCATCATCATCATCATCATCATCATAATCATCACTACCATATTTATATTCATCATCACTACTCAAATCAGATGTTTTTTGTTGCATTATTATTAATTATTTTTCCTTTAACAGTATTTGCTTCTCTAGTAGTGCTGCTAAAAGTTTAAGATCTTCATGAATAAGGTTAAGTCTATCATGTAATAAATCAAATTCTTTCTCCATATTTATTATATACAAAACCAACAAAAATGAAATAAATTTTAAAAATCTAAGAATAAAAACGAACATGACTACTGCTAAGGAAATATTATCTTACAAACCTGTATTTGATTGTGTATGTAAATATTTAGATATTGGTGGTTATAATGATGAAGACAAAATAAATTTTAGCGTGTCCATAGGTATGTTAGATCATTTGTTCAAGAAAGCCACTAAAGAAAACAACTCATTTCTTATACAAAACATTCTCTATGCAAACGTTATGGACATGTCTGATGAAATATTAGATTCACTGACTGATGAACAATGGTTATCTATAGGTTATGATGACTATGAGGAGGAATATAACTATGATCACATTACAGAAGACTTCATACGCAAATATCTGCATAAAGTTAATTTGAGCGAAATATGTTTATGGAAAAGTTTGTCGGAAGAGTTTATAAGAGAATTAACTGATAAAGTTGATTGGGAGATTATTTCAGGAAGCCAAGACTTATCAGAAGACTTTATAAGAGAATTTGCAGATAGAGTTGATTGGAAAGAAGTATCGTATAACCAAAAGCTATCTGAAGAATTTATTAATGAGTTTATAGATAAAGTTGATTTTGATGCTATATCTTACAAAAACGAACTCTCTGAAGCCTTTATACGAGAACATGCAGATAGAGTTAATTGGTGGTACATATCTGGAACTAAACAATTATCAGAAAACCTTATAAGAGATTACGCTGACAAAGTAGATTGGGAAATGATTTCAATGTCTCAAAATTTAACAGAAGAATTTATTGCAGAGTTCGAAAGCAGAGTTCATTGGGTTAACATTTCAACTTATCAAGACCTATCTATAGACTTTATATATACATATAAATATTTTGTGGATTGGAGAGCTATAATAAGAAAATATCATAATAATCCCAATTTAGGTGATATGTTGAATGTAGCATTCACTGTTGCAGCAGAGGGTAATGTATAACTAATTATCTTTTATGGCTATTATACCATAAAAGTTGTAACCTTTACAAATATTTAAACACACAACTTATTGTTAATTGTCTCTTATACTCAAAAACTAATCAACAACAAACTCGTCGTCTTCTTCTTCAATATTCACATGACAACCATACGAAACAACACAGCTGTATTTTTCTTTGACTTTGTTTAGGAGGTTGACCGAATTTGGATCTTTGGTTTCTGATAACACTGACATGCTTGGGTACTTTTCTTTGAGACACTGAAGTCTTGCTTTGATGTTTCGCTGCTGAACCCTTCCAACCCAATATTTTTTTGACTCGTAACGCCTAACCTGATCGTGTTTGTCTGTGTCGTACTTGTCTACTATGTCTTGAAGCTGACCAGCCGTGAGGTTCTTTTTAATAATAACTAGTTTGTGTACTTTCCCTGGATCTTCTGTATGTTCTGCAGCTATTGACTTGAGTTTTGATATTTCTTGTGCTTGTTCTTTGTTTTCTATTTTTAACCTTTCCATTACTTGTTCTATCTCTTCTACTCTTGATTGCAGTTCTTCTTGGTTTTCTCTATATTGTCTAAAGTCTTTTGTGTAATAGTCGATAATGATTTGATTGCATTTAAGGTAAAACTCAGGAGAAACCCATCGAGATATATCCAAAATCAACTCTTTACATACATATGTTCCTCTTATTTCGTTCCATGTTTCACTTTTACCTCCTGTTATTGTTTTGATAATTTCATCTCCTATTATGAGAGTAGATGAAATATACTCTATTAGTTCTTTTGATTCTTTATTTTTCAGCCAATTATCAAACCTCTTACCACCACTCTGACACATCTTAGTAGCATTAAAGTATCCTATATTCTTATCTATAATCAATTTGAAATCACCAAAAATACCATACCAATAATTGTCTTTAATCTGTTCGTAGCAAATATCGTTTAAACTAAGAGAATTATTCATAGTACTCATATTTATTATATAGAAAATCTTTATTTTTAACTTCATTTTCGTTACCAGCTAGTTTTACTGTGTAAGATGAGTTTCTGAAGTTCCTAGCTTCGGAGGAATTTTGAAGTGGTGTATATCTAGACCGCTTATCTCGTTAATGAAGATTGTATGTTGTTGTGGATTAACGCGGGTCCCCGTTTCGAGGACCTTGATTTGTTTGTATGTAACTTTGTCTTCTTCATCTACGTGTCTTTCAATGACGTTTGCGGTCTTCTCATAACCAAGTATCTCAGGGATGTTCAAAACTCATTATCCTTACCTTTTTACACCTATTCATCTTTTAACTCCAATCCTTTTAATTTTTCGATTACTTCATCATCTTGAATTTCTTCTATAACTTCTTTGATCGTGTTGAGTTCACACTTGAAAAATTCACCTTCATATTTAAATTCATCTAATTGTTTATGCACAAGTGACTCTAACTTTTTAGCATCATTTGTCTTATACGTTTCTTCATAATAAAATAGCTCGAAGTCAAGTCTAAACTCATTAAACTGACCTAGGCGTTGTTCAAGGTTTTTTGTATAACCCACTTTATATATACTCTTGTCTTGGTGCTGTTTGGTAGTTGCTATATAAATAAAACCTGACTTATCATTATCTTTTTTCAATTGAGACCATCTTTTTATTTCTTGGAACAAGTCTGGATGAACATATGTACCCGTGATTATCCTTGGTCTTCCTCCTAAAATCATGTAATATATTTTTTTAGACTGATACTTTTCTTCTAATTTTTTTATTAGTTCTTTTGATCCTTTATTTTCTAACCAGTGATCGAACCTTCTACCATTGACCTGACACAGTTTAGTAGCATTGAAGTATCCAGTGTTCTTATCTATAATCAGTTTAAAGTCGCCAAAAATTCTATACCAATACTGATCCTTGATCTGCTCGTAACAAATATCGTTTAAACTAGGAGAATTATCCATAGTACTCATATTTATTATATAAAATGTTTATTTAATCATTTTCGAAATCGTTATCGGGACCCGTATTTGTTTGTATGTAACTTTGTCTTGGAGCGACCCCTCGTATATGAGGAGTCGGTTATTTTTTGAAAGATTTGATCGGCTCGCGCCTGTTCTATGAAATCTTAAACCAGCCTTTTATGGAATAATAACCATAAAATACAACATTTATATTTACACTACAACAATTCTCTTATCTATCCAACTATTATGCGAATCATCAAACCCTAACCATTTAACGTATACTTTGTCACCTTTCTTTCTCAACACTTTCTCCACCAAGTATTCATCTTTGCGTTTCGTCTTTAATAGTTCTGGTACGTAAAATCTACCTTGCACATCCTCTTCTTCTAAATCTTTAATTCTATAGGTAGGCGGATTAGATGGAATAACTTCGCTAATAACAAATATTTCTGTTGACCAATTAGGTGTATATCTTTTCTCAAATAACCCTTTCGATTTACTTATACGAACATGATCACCTAACTTGTATTTGGGCTTAACACGCTTATATTCTTTTTGATACACTTTCTCCAATATTGTTTGCTCATTCTTCTTATTAACTTCTACAGGCTTTAAACCAATTGTTCTATGAATTTGATGATTATATTCTTTAACTAGTGTTGGTAATATCTCTATCCATTTATAATTTCCTTGTGTTGTGAACCTTTTCCACATGTTCTGCTTAAGTGTTCGATTAAATCTCTCAACAACAGAAGCTTTCTTACCACTCTAGGTTGAGTAGTGATTAATCTTATTTTCATCCATCAACTTCTTAAACTCTTTATTGTAAAACTCTTTACCTTGATCTGTTTGTAAGTTACTAGGTTTTCTCGTTCTTAATATGGATTCGAATGCTTCTGTAACATTCTTCCCACTCTTATCTTTAACAGGAACAGCAAACGCATATTTCGAGAACACATCTATAATCGTTAGCAAATATTTATAACCTTTATTGATTTTGGAAACGCCTTTTAATACTCCGCTATCCATTTCAACAAGATCAGCTTGCCAAAGATCATCGATACCTTTTATAACTACACTTAATCTGTCAAAGTTTTTTCTAGATGGTTTGTGAATTTCTTCTATAATGTCTTCTCTAACACCTTTACCTTCTTCTAGTCAATCAGGCTTTTTAACGAATTGAGTTTTAGTAACACCACATACAGAACAAATACCTTTCTTTAGATATCTTCCATTCTTTGTTTGTTCAATTCTAATAGTATCTTTCTTCGTATCTGTCGATTTCTTACACTTAACACAATACATCCTGTTTATTATATAGAAAATCAATAACTATCGCTGTTTAATATTATGCTATCAACATTCTCACCATCATCATCACTATCTTCGTCTTCTCTTTCTACATGCATAAGAAGCAATAGTAATTTACCATGTTTCAGATCAGAACCTTTAGATGGTCTAACTGCTAATTTATCATTTGTATTAAAGTGCAAGGGAAAAGTTTCAACTAGAGAATCATTTAAATATATATCTATATAATACGTATTGTAAGATGATTCTATATGCATTAACCTACCTTTATAAAGAAATTTGTATGCGATAGATAGATTATGTATTAAAAAGAACGGAGTTTAAACATTTTCTGATATCAATCGACTATGAATCTCTATAACATAACTCCGTTTGATGAAGTTAAGCTCTTCTTTTAACATAGCAATATCTTTTCTCACAACTGTATTATCTAACTCTGATGTCATTTTAACATTACCAAAGATATCCATATTTATTATATAGCAAACGTCTTTAGGAAAGCTCTCTTTCTATGTACATTACAACAAACAATAATTGTCCTTCTTCCATAGCTGAAATTTTATTTGGCTTAATCGTAATTATATCATTCTTCTTAAAGTCAAAAGGTATCTCTTTAATCAAAGTATCACCCAAATATATATCTAGAAAGTATTTATCCAAACTTAATTCCATGTGCATTATTTTCCCATTATAGAGAAATTTGTAACCGTTAGAGAGATTAAATATTCTAAAGATTGGCTCCTTAACGTTTTTAGCTCTTAATCGATATAGTAGAGGCATGGTTTCTTTTTGCATAATCAATTTAGTAGTATCCATCCTAATCTTTTGAAAATCTTCTTTCTTTATGTATGTGTCTTGTAACGTTTCTAATGCATCTTCAAATCGTTTTCTATCGTTCTCTAATTGGGCTTCTATTGATCTAAGTTGACTTACGCTAACAATATCATTTAAATTCTCCAACAATTTTAATTTTTCTTCACTAATATCAACATCACCTTTTCTATCTTTAACATTACCAAATATATCCATACTAATTTATTATACAGAAAATGCCCATCCTAATTTTTCAAAACATTTCTTTAACATCTCTATTTGTCTAGGTGAGTGTTTAAAATCAATATCAACATGAACATCATGCTTTTTCAACAGATAGTACAATACACATTTCAAGTTAATAAACAATACTCTTTTCGGATACAGCTCCCTAAAGACCTCGTGTAAGTTTTTGAACTCATTTATAAGTGTTTCCTCCATATGTTGTAATTTTAATGTTTTTTGATCGGTAAGGTGATAGTGTATTAAATAGACATCATCAAAATATTTTGTGTATTTGTTTTTCTTTAGTACTTCTAGAACATCTTTTGTTGATATTAAATTTCTTGGTATATCTCTAAGTTTATCATTTAACACCTTGAGCAC
>NW_027657587.1:0-24027 GCF_964235325.1 Thermobia domestica | reverse complement strand
ACTTTACGGTGGCGCTTGGCACCTCCTTTGCCAAGACCCTTGCCTCCTTTTCCACGTCCTGTCATTTCGATATGTTACTGCTTCGCTCACCACACACGAGAAATACAAGCCCAAGCAGCCCAAGACTCGTGGTTTTGTTCCTTCGATCATGCAGGGAAAGCACGGAGGAAAAACACAAAACGTGTCTAAGCCAATGAGAACTGTCCTTTTCGACTGACTTTATCCAATGAGAAATAGCTTGATTTAACGGTTTTGCTCTTTATATAACTTGACTTCATTCAGCGCGCAATTATTTGAAACAAGTCGTGACAGTTGCAATGGCACGTACCAAGCAGACAGCTAGGAAATCTACTGGAGGCAAAGCTCCTCGAAAGCAGCTTGCCACCAAAGCTGCAAGAAAGAGTGCTCCAGCTACCGGTGGAGTGAAAAAGCCCATCGTTACAGGCCTGGTACTGTGGCTCTCCGAGAAATTCGTCGTTACCAGAAGAGCACTGAATTGCTCATCCGCAAGCTGCCCTTCCAACGACTCGTCCGAGAAATTGCACAAGATTTCAAGACAGATCTTCGCTTCCAAAGCTCAGCTGTCATGGCTTTACAGGAGGCAAGTGAAGCTTACCTTGTAGGGCTTTTCGAAGACACCAACTTGTGTGCTATTCACGCAAAGAGAGTCACAATCATGCCTAAGGACATTCAGCTTGCTCGCCGCATCCGTGGGGAACGTGCTTAAGTTTGAAGTTCTGGCACTGAGTTCAAAAACGGTCCTTTTTAGGACCAATACACTACTTAGAGATGCTGTTATCCTAACAAGGATCTTGTCCATACTTGTTATCTTTTTTTTTAAATTCTCACGCCGTATGTTGCATAGTTAATACATCTACCTTCGTTTTCCTCTCGTTTCGTATATCATCCTATCTTTCAAGTATATTCTTTAGTTTTCCCCTATGTTTACCGATTGATTATCTTCGTTTTATGTGGTCAAGGATTCGATTTTGCCATATGTTGCATAAGTTAACTTCGATTCAACCACTGTTTGCCCTTCTCAACGTTATTAATCTCATAGAACTCGCAGGCGAAATATGTACTTCTTCCAAGGTAGCAAAAGTAATATTTTCTCAGAGGTCGCTGCTGTTGAATGCAAACGTTAAACTAAACTTTCTTTAAGTGTCTGTTTGTACTTAACATCAGTTCAATTGTACACCTACATTTCTGCTGGTGTTACTATTTTTCTTTATAGCAATATTACGAATTATAAGACGGTATCCGTGGTTATTAGCGTGTTCCCTTTTCCTAACACTTTCTCATTACACCAGTATTTCCATCATTCATTAGGCGTAATCACCCGTCTCCTTTATCATAAAAATCATAATAGTACGACGTTAAATTGAAACAGTCTACTTCACTTTCACGAGTTGTAATAAGTTCGAACATTTCTTTCACCCCAGCCTTGAAAAGAGTTGATTTTAGTTTAGTGTCCCTTTCAGCAGCAAGGCTGTTTCAAACGTGGACCTACTTATTAACGTGCAATGCGAAACATTTGAGCTCCCACCGAGAATCGAACCCAGTCAGCCTGCAAAAGTTTTTCTAACAAATGCATTAAGTGCGTTTTCTGTACTGTTTCGCTACTTGAAGATAGGAACAAGGAAAAAGTAAGTGATCACAAATTGACATTACGTAATGTGTTCCCCATTTTTTTTCGAGTACACCATTCTTGACACCCGTGAAAGCTTTCTTTCCCCACCCTCAATTCCCCTCTGTTATAAAGCACTTACATCAAGAAGTGCTTCGGTTAAAAAGAAAACTCAAAGTCCCTTGCGTGTATACTATACATTGCTATGAATGAACATGTGATAATGATAGGAAAAGCACAATTTTACTCTTCTCAAAGTATTTGATGGCTCTAAAAAGAGCCGTTTTAAAATGTCAGATGATTTACTGACACATTTACTTCTTCTTTGGTGCAGCCTTCTTAGCACTTTTCGGTTTTGCTGTAGCCTTCTTTGGCTTCGGGGCCTTTGGCTTCTTGGGAGTTTTTGCCTTCTTCACTTTAGATGGTGATTTCTTAGGTTTGGGAGCAGCAGCCTTTTTCTTTTCACCAGTCTTCTTGGGACGTTTAGCTGCTGGCTTTTTCGCAGGCTTCTTCTCCTTTGATGCTGATCGTTTCGCCTTGGTTGAAGATCCACCTTCAGGCTTCTCCTTCAGCGATGAAGCACTAAGCTTAAACGATCCAGATGCACCTTTTCCCTTGGTCTGAACCAAAGACCCAGAAGCAACTGCACTTCTCAAGTATTTCTTGATAAATGGAGCAAGCTTCTCGGCATCCACTTTGTAGTTCTGAGAGATGTATTTCTTAATAGCTTGCAGTGAACTTCCTCCCCTTTCCTTCAAATTCTTGATGGCGTTGTTCACCATTTCTGATGTTCTTGGATGAGAAGGTGTTGTTTTTGGTTTCTTAGGCTTTGCAGACTTCTTAGGAGAAGCCTGTGCCGGGGCTGCAGGTGCTGATGCCGTATCTGCCATTGCTTTCTGCAATAAACTCAACGATACTGAAGAATGAAATTTTCGCTGGCAGGCAGCGTTGAGTTTGGTTACGGAGCGCGGACCGGATAGAAAGCACTTGCTGAGGCGGGCTGAGGTAAACAGAAGTTCGTAGTTGCCACAACGATAAGTGTGTTTCCTTCTATTTTGATAAACGATTTTTTTCAGGTATTCAATGAATGCACCAGATCCTATTCTTCCTTACTGGCTAGAAGAAACTTTATTCCACATAACTCAAAAGGCATTTGTTTTTATTCGCTTTTCTATTTTATGTTTCAGTCATTGCTAAGTCGGTCACACTACTTTTTCACCCTCCTTGTGCTTATAATTTTCATAATTTAACATGGAAATACTTATCAATAAATAATTATATTACCATGGTAATTAACTTCAATCCTTCCTGTGATTATACGCAAAGTACCATCTTCGTACTGCTTACTATAGTTCAATGAAGGGAATCTATAAAGTAACGCGTGTCGCACACATCTGCCTTGCAAACTCCCTGGCCTACTTCCAATGTATAGACTTTTATTTCAAATCCTGATTTAATTTCATAATTTTCTGTAGATTTTAACATTTTATTACCCAGCTTCTTAATACGAATGACAATCAAGCCTAAATATTTATTCCCTTTAACTTTATTTTTCTTTTTTATTTTGTGCCTTGTTTCATATTTGTTCTTACGTTAGCAATTAACGCACTTACCGTAGTTATGTATGAACAGGTTGTTTCTATATTTATTTTATTCCAAATAAATTAAATATATATACGGATTATTTTATGGTAGTTGATATTTTCTGTTGTTTCCTACGTGAATTGAGGAAACGCACGGACTTTCGCCTAATTCTTGTGCTACTTTCATATGTCTGTATCTGTCGAATGCTGTCGATCTGTCGAAATGTGTATTACTATCTGTCGATTCATCGAGTGAACTGAATTCGTTAACCATTTCACCAGGCGCGCATGCATTTTTTTTTTCTTCTAAGGGATCCAAGCTTCGGGGGGCAAGGTTCCAATACTACAAGCCACTATGTCTATATACTATTATTCTGCATTCGAAAACACGATAAATATTCCACTTACTTTTTCACAAAAACATGATACAGACAGAGTACAGATGAAGTGTAAGATCAGATTTATATTGATGATACATCAATATTTTCCCTGTTAATAACTACATTTAATGAGAAAGTCTGCAAATGTATGTTCACTTAGGAACTTTTGCGAGGAGTCCGCACCCGGTGGACACCCCGTGAGTACGCCTCTGCACTTGACTATACTTCGAATTATACTGCAAACAGTTGTATTTTAGTTTCCCCGTTTAGTTCATCGATATCATTAACACAAAGAAAATAGATGTTATAGATGCGTATTCTCAGTTCTCGCTTTATATCCGGACGTCTGCAAAAATCTACTCCTTTTCTTTCTTTCACGCATCCACCAAACTAACAATGATTTGTATTATAATATTTGCGCATAAAATGTATATCTCATACCTTCCATGTTCTCAAGTATTCATAGACAAAAACGGTTACTTTCTGCGAACAAATTGTCCAAACACAGTGCAAATGTCATCTATAGATTGTCCTGGTTCCGTCTGCGTGTACATAACAATGCGTCATAATCATACATTGCACATTAAGGATATCAATTAATCTTCCCAAATTCCTAGATATGCCTGGCAAAAGTTCCGCGTGTTGTAAGGATATTACATTTGTACTACCGACAAGGTGGTATCTTCCAACATTGAAGTTCAATAAACCCCAAATGTGTCGGATATAGTATTTGATTTCTTGTCTCATTGTTTGCGTCAGAGATGTCTTCTCAAGTTAGGATTTACGATACATACAGGATGAGTTGTATATATTGTTGCTGCCAGCTCTATATTAATCCCATATTTGTAAACGAATAAAAACAGTATTCTAATTATAACAATGTGCTCACAATTAATTTTATTCTTAATTGTTATACGTATTGTTGATTAAAAATGAAAATGTTGCTAAGTGAATTTTATTAATATTTTCTGTTGCGTGATATAGGAAGTGAGTGAAATATTGGAGGAATATAGTGTGCGTAGCAGATGATGTGCAGTGGCTTTGGATCGCCTGTGATAAGGTAAGGCATTTGCTATTTTAATTAACACATTTTATATACTGTAATCCTAATTATTTTTATGTGAATGTGCTTACTACTTGTGTATTCAGTGGGACCGATGTTTTAATATGTATGGTCAAGCAGTGTCGAGCCTGGTCAGTGTGTGGATAGGTGACCATTTTTTGTAAATCGATAACATTTAACTTTGTAAACACGGATGAAGTAGAAGTATATTTATTTTATTTTTTACCTCAAATATGTAGGACACTTCTCCTTTGTACATCAATTATTATTATTAGTTCAACTTGTTTACAAGTTAAATGAAAAGAATAGTCGTTATCGTGTGATGATTGTGCTCATTAGGCTAAAGAAGACTCGTGATAAGAAAGAAAAGAAGAACGGTGCTCAAGTTTCGTCACAGCATATTCTCAAAAATTTACAGGCAAAATTCAGTGTTCTGCATGAAAAGGCATATTTGTACGAAAAAAAAAAAAAATTCTGCAGACGACAGAATTAAATAAAGTAATACACATGTATTTTAGAGTTACTGGTGTAAAATCATTACAAGTGCTTTGCCAGGTGGCCAATAAAAAGCACGAATACTATTTAAGGGAGCCAAAACAGGAGAAAGCTGGGGGCCTGAGCGATAGCAAGAATGTGCGTCCAAAGTGAACAGGAGCGAAGGCGACGCGGGTATACGTATAAGCAAGGGTAGTGGAAACCAGTTAGTTTTCGAGTTTCAATAGCACTTGTCATGCATCCATACTAGTAGCGCCCCGCTTGTAAACATTAAGTACACTATGCAAGAATACACCGCCGGTGGAAAATAGTACCTAATACAGTTATCTTTCATATATACTGACTTATTTTACAGTAGTAACCCAACACTAGTAAACGTAAAATAAAAGTGTATAACTTTATATTTAATTCTATCGCCTGGCTTAGTTTTTCACCTGTAAGATGTACTTATTTAGAGCAAGTTTCTTAACTAGCAAATTAAACCGAGAACCACAGCAACCATATATATATTCTTATGATGTACTTTTCTTTGAGTGGTGTTCTCTGTCTATTCAATAACATTTTCTCAGTTTAATGCTAGCAAAAAACAAAACAAAATCAAAGTGTTTCTATATAAATTTAGTTCACCGTGTTGTAATATCACATGGAATTGAAAAACGAATAGTCGAACCTCTGCTATCTCGATCAAACTTCTCAGGATGATATACTGACTTACCGCAGAAGTTCGACTGAATACGTTTCTCAGTTCCATGGGAGAACCTGGAGAAGCAAAAGCCTGCGCAACGGAAAATACTAAATAAACTTGTAGAGCAGGTCAAGATGTATCATCATGCCAAGTTTCATTCAGATCAGAGAAGTTTGGCTGCAGCCATTTTCATTACAAAGCACAAAATGGATGGTCCCTAACCTCGAGAATCTTCACAATTGTCGACGAGTTGAACTGCACTCATCTGATCAAAATCAAACTTAAAATGGCAGTTCACTTTCAACTGTTAAATAATATGATATGCAGGCTTCTGCTTTCCTAGTTACAGTCTATCCACTGTGGTATGCATATTAGTAGAAATGTGAGAGTGCATATTTATTAAAGATTTGCTTCAAAAAGCGATGAAAGACATAGGCATTCCCGCGGGCGGTGATAACAAGATGCCGGAAAACGAACAAGCAGAAAGAATATGGGCTGAAGAAGTGTAAACGACGACGCGGCGGCCCGTAAAGGTGTTGCCGTCCTATTAAATGAATAATATCAAAAGAAAGAAAAAAAAAGTAAAAAATTTCGCGCTCGTAATCAAGACAGAAAGCAACTAAAGGAAATCTTTGTTTTACGTCCCACGTTATGCCGCTTAGGCTAAAAGAGGCGCTGATTATGAGAAATGATTGAAATGGTGGTGGAATGAAGAAAGTGGGAGGAAACGGGAGAACCCCGCGGTAACCCACCGCACATAGTTTTTGTCCACCATAAAGTTAACTTGGCGGGGGCTCAAGACAGAAAGACGGTTGGAAAAACAAATAAACGATGTTCCATCCCGTAAAAATGTTGGCGACCTATGAAATCAATATTTTTTCTTAAAGAAAAAAAAAAGAATTAAAAAGAGAAAAAAAGGTCAAAATTTCGCGCTCGCTTCGCTCGCGATCAGCAGAGAAAAGAGGACGTGACGCACCCCTAAAAGTGTTGGCGACCGATTGAATAAATATTGTGGGTAAAAAAAAAAAAAAAAAAGTCAAAAATTTCGCGCTCGCTTCGCTCGCGATCAGCACAGAAAGAAGGACGTGACGCGCCCCTAAAGGTGTTGGCAACCGATTCAATACATATTGTCGGTAAAAAAAAAAAAAAAAAAAAACGCTCGCTTCGCTCGCGATCGACATGAAAAAGGCAACGACGTGACGCCCCGTAAAATTGTCGGCGACCTATTCAATCAATATATTCGGTTGAAAAACAAAGTCAAAAGTTTCCCAATCGCTTCCCTGCCGATCGACATAAAAAAAAAGGCAACCCCTTCACCTCTCCTTATGCATTCATCAGTAAACATACAACCATAGATCACAATACCACTCACATCACCTATCAGTTCTCCACGTCCATCAAGATCCAATCATCGCCCTGGCCCTTTATGATGATACACAACATTACATGTTATTGTGTGCATTGCCCCGCGTTACAATACATGACCAAAAAAAAAAGAGAAAAAGAGCTGCACTGCCTTCAGTGTAGACATGTTCGTATTCGTAGAAAATGATTTTAGGTACACGATAGTACAGTAATCTATCTTCACATGCTTCAGATGTGAACGATACCTACACATGAAGAGGGCTCCCGAGGTTTCCTTTTCCAATAGGATGGAGCTCCACCACACTTGCAGAATGACGAGAAGTTATGTTAATAAATATATCCCAGAGTGTTTCGTAACTCGCCCTTGGTCCTAATGATGAAGCGTTCTTCAGATGGCCCCGATGTCTCCACACATGATACTATGCGACTTCTTTTCACGAGGCTCTCAAAGATCACGTTTGTGTCCTAACATTCTCTGCAGATATGACACAGCTGCGATAGCGGATCACAGAAGCCTTTCCTCTCCTTACAAGAGACGTGTTCATTCGAGCATGGGAGTAATTCGACTATCGATCAAATATCTCCCGTGTCACGATAGTAGTCACTTTCAATTCTTCTAACGAAGGTAAGAAAAAATGCTATACAAACTTCCTTTCGGTATATAAAGGATTAGGGGCCCAGAGAATATTTTCTTTCAAGAGGATACATTCTTTTTCGAACACCCTGTATATAGATCCTCTAATTATAACTGCAAACAAAATGTTGATTTTGCAATTGCTTCCATGAGAGAAAATTCTGTGCACTTTCTTTCTGAAGGGCCGGGCCTAAACGTTTTCCTTAATCATTAAATTTAGTAGTTATCTACAATTACATAGTTTTCCATTGTTCTCAAAATAAAGATTTTTCTCTATGAATTGTTGAATGTTGCTAGGGATATTGAAGTAATTCTTTTTAGTGTTTTTTTCTTTACAATAATGTACTGAACGCCTGCATTAAGGAAGTTCGTGTGTCCATCTTGCAAAATGTTTCGTCTTTTTTCATGCCCACTAAGATAAATATTCATTTTGCTCTTTTCTCCGTATGCAAACCACATTTCTTAAAGGCAACATTTTCATACAAATGTAGTACTAAAAACTTCTAATTGGCAACATCTGGGCTGCGAAGAGGAAAAAGAAAGAAATCTCGTACGTATTCGCGCGCAATTCGGAATTAGCCAATGAAAAGCACAAAAGCGGCCACCATCTCTCTCTCTTTCTTATTAACGGTTTTGTACTTTCTGCAGTTCTATCAGTGCTGCTAACCTCTTACTATATCATTGAATATGTATGTTTATATATATATATATATATATATATATATATATATATATATATATATATATATATATATATATATATATATATATATATATATATTTTACAAAAAATCATACTACTACGGAATAATATTAAATGCCTGTAAACCCTCATTTCTGTTTGCACTTTCTGTTACACTACCTTCCCCGAACTTCTTTCAAGTTATTAAGTGCAGAACGGGGAGTTATACATATTTACTTGCGCTTTCACAATATCTGCACATTGTGTAATAATAGGAGACGTATAAAATAAAACTATATACTAATACGTATATATATATATATATATATATATATATATATATATATATATATATATATATATATATATATATATATATATATATACAGTACACATTCCACTATCCGAGGCTTTCCTTTTCTTTTCTTGCTGACGATAAATTACGCTCTTAGAAATGTTGTCTGAAAACAATAAGAATATGTGCAAAAAATACAATCAGAGGTAGAGGTCTTTAACAGGAACTAAGCAAGGGAGTTGAAAAATTTTTTATGCATGTAAAAAATATAGACATGAACCAACTTGTGAAATAAAAAGACCAGAAAACTACTCTTTCTAAATTATGTGTAAACTTTTTACCGAAAACGAAAGTTGCACGAAAGACTTTTTGTCCCTTTTTTGGCCTCCGGTGCTTGGGGTCCCTGGTTCAATCCCAGCTCGTGCCGTGTGAACTTTGTCGTGCATAAAGACCGTGCTCATGGGTTTTCTCGGGTTTCTCCCGTTTCCTCCCACTTTCTTCATTCAGTACTCATCATCACCGTCTCCTTTAGCGTAACCGGTATAAGTATGCGACGTAAATCTAAAGATTTCATTTCATTTCCCTTTTCTGCTCATACTGCTGATTATGCGCGATTATGCCAACATCCAACTCCGCGGATAATCGTGCGATTACTGTATATACAACTAATACAGATACGTAATTACATTATCAGTTACAGTATCGGTTTTTATTTACTAATTTGCCTCACTTTATTTGCATCCCTGCAGTAAATAATTCTTATCGATAATAGTTAAAATGTATATTACATTTTAGTGCTTCACGACTGAATGATCATCTGCCTTACGTTATCTCGCAGCTGAAGAGGATGCTACACTGAAAACTACCTTGCGTTATAAAGGGTAAGTGAAACATATCTTAAAAATATCTTTCATACATTTCATTGTGTACATTAAAGAATGTAAGTTTGCCTTTTTCCTGTAATCAATACTTAATAAAGGATTTATTTTTATTTATTTATATACAATTTCATACGTGGTTCGTGATAGTAAACTCGATAGGACATAGTGGCACTATGAACATCCGAATCACTCATCATTCGAACATTCAAATATTTATTCGAATATTAGTATATTCCAAGTAATGTTAACGACGTTAATATGCTTGCCTTTATAGTTAATAATGTCAATTCTTACTTAAAACATACTTCCTTAACAGGACATTGAAGAAAAGGTAGTTGCCAACGGCCATACCATGCTGAATATACCGGTTCTCGTCCGATCACCGAAGTCAAGCAGCATCGGGCCTGGTCAGTACTTGGATGGGTGACCGCCTGGGAACACCAGGTGCTGTTGGCATCTCTTTTTCAAATTTCATTATCCTTCAAGTACGAAAATACTAGAAACATTAATTTTATAGTACTTTCAAGAGATAATTTATCAACATTATTTCATAGCGATTAATCGATATTCTAAGCGTTATACCCACTATTTCTTACACTAACAGCCTGTTTATTTGCACGGCACATTAAAATAACCTGATTTCCGATCCGTGTGCACCTACTACTATACTTAACACGGAATGTATTACCACTTTTTAAAAGTAAATTATTATGACTAAGTGTAGATCTCCGGCGAGTAAATGCCTTTCGTATACAAGCACGACACATCTCCGCTATGTGCTTTACTTTTTTACTAACAGCATATAGAAATTGGATTTCAAGGTGTTTCTACATAACAGAATGAAGCAAATTTCGTGATTTAACACTTTCGAATAATGTGTTGGTCCTGACAAGGACCGTTTGAAATGAAAAATCTTGAAGAAGATTTTTACTTAGAGCTTGTGTACTTGGTAACAGCCTTCGTACCCTCACTTACAGCGTGCTTGGCAAGTTCACCAGGCAAAAGAAGGCGCACAGCTGTTTGGATTTCCCGGCTGGTGATAGTTGACCGCTTATTGTAATGGGCCAAACGAGAAGCTTCAGCAGCAATACGCTCGAAGATGTCATTAACAAAGCTGTTCATGATACTCATAGCTTTGCTAGATATGCCAGTGTCAGGATGCACTTGCTTCAAAACTTTGTAGATGTAAATGGCATAGCTCTCCTTCCTCCTCCTCTTCTTCTTCTTATCTCCCTTGGAGATATTCTTTTGGGCTTTACCAGCCTTCTTTGCAGCCTTTCCGCTAGTTTTTGGTGGCATGATGACTCACTCGTTCAGCAAAATTAGATGTGTCCGCCGATTTATCGACTTCATTTAAATTACAGTACGTGTTTCAATTCGCGCCAACTGCCTTGCTTTTCATTTGATGCACTCGGGTGCACGCTTGAAGTAGTAACAAAACTGACTTGATTCATGGGAGGCCGCAATTTTTCCTCTCATCTTATTACGAAAGAATATTGAACAATGTCTGGTCGCGGCAAAGGTGGAAAAGTCAAGGGAAAGAGCAAGTCCCGCTCCAGCAGGGCTGGCCTTCAATTCCCAGTAGGCAGAATCCATCGTCTTTTGCGAAAGGGTAACTATGCCGAACGAGTTGGTGCTGGCGCTCCCGTGTATTTGGCTGCAGTCATGGAATACCTGGCAGCTGAAGTTCTTGAGTTGGCAGGCAACGCTGCTCGTGACAACAAGAAGACTAGGATTATTCCACGTCATCTGCAGTTAGCTATCCGTAACGACGAGGAATTAAACAAGTTGTTGTCTGGAGTTACAATCGCTCAGGGTGGTGTTTTGCCCAACATTCAAGCTGTACTTCTGCCCAAGAAAACTGAGAAGAAGGCATAAATGTAAGACCTATATCTCATACAAATCGGCCCTTATGAGGGCCACAAACCCCTTTATAGAGGAGATTTACGATTGAAATGAATTGTTTTCGATATACAGACTCATCAAAAGTGTCTGAGATAGTTGCTTAGTGTCATTCGAAATTCTCGCTGCTATTCGATTAATTAGTATGTGTAGTCGTCGATCGTAATTGAAGCCCATAGGAAGTCACACTATCTTTAGAATACTCCAAACAGCGATGTGCTTAGTTCCCACTACATTATTAATTATAAGATCATTACCTTTTGTATTGTCGCTAGCTACATTTTTTTGATATTTGCGTACATCGGGCTCATATTACCCAGAGGACAGGACAGTCGAGCCCAGATTCTCAGCAATGGAAGAAAACCTCATACCACATATTCTCATGTACTTCATGCTAGACAAAGGAATTTCCAACATTCTTAAAGCACTCATGTTTCTCTCTTGCGTTGGCTTGGCTGAAATTACTCTGTTCAATATGTTCTCGACATTTATTATTGTTCATTACTATGCCCCAATGACATCATGAACAGAGCGGATCAAAAAACTTTCCTAAATTTCTTTTGCAACATAGTAATGACATTAAATGCACACTTAAGTACGATTTATTCTTTGCAAGGTCGATATTCATATTTGTGTGATATGTGTTATATGTATATGGTTTGTAATACGCAACTACTCTTATTCTCTGATCTCAGAACTCATTTGCTACTGTGCCCAACGAGCGAGCCTAGGTTTCTTGTAACTACTGCCTTTCTTTAGTAAATAATGTGAAGTATACAATGCATTAACCTACATCTCATATTTGTATTACTCTTTATTTTACTAACCCGCTACGAAGTGTCATTAATTTACATGTAAATCACAATAGACACTACCGCAAAAGAAAAAAATCGAACCCAAGACCACGTAAACAAGATAAAGGACAAGATTCAGGTTTCTAACGCATTATTCGCCCCTCACAGCACAGTATAGAAGTTGTATAAGCCTCTATACGTACATCCTACTGTCAGAACAGAAATTCCGACTTGCGTTTCGCATCTCTCATGCTCGCTACTTCCAACAAATCGCCAATTTCCAACCAGAACCCCTTCTCCAGCATTAATACTGCTACATATGAATACGTATACATGAACGTACATAATGTAAAAAAAAACGTATGATTTTCTCAAATTAATCTCTCTACGTCTGTAATTTTGTGTGCATCAAAAGGCTTTAATGTAGTTACACGAATTCTTATAATCTAACAGAAAATCGCACAAAGTAAATCTTTCCCTTTATATAAATTTGTTGGCTCTGAAAAGAGCCGTTTATGCCAATTTTATATCCAAAATAGGAGGAACCCCAACTTAACCTCCGAAACCGTACAGGGTTCTTCCTTGCCTCTTCAAGGCATACACAACATCCATAGCTGTCACTGTCTTCCTCTTGGCGTGTTCTGTGTATGTAACAGCATCTCTGATTACGTTCTCCAGGAATACTTTCAATACTCCTCGGGTCTCTTCATAAATGAGACCAGAGATACGCTTCACACCACCACGGCGAGCAAGACGCCTAATAGCGGGTTTGGTGATACCCTGGATGTTGTCACGAAGAACTTTACGGTGGCGCTTGGCACCTCCTTTGCCAAGACCCTTGCCTCCTTTTCCACGTCCTGTCATTTCGATATGTTACTGCTTCGCTCACCACACACGAGAAATACAAGCCCAAGCAGCCCAAGACTCGTGGTTTTGTTCCTTCGATCATGCAGGGAAAGCACGGAGGAAAAACACAAAACGTGTCTAAGCCAATGAGAACTGTCCTTTTCGACTGACTTTATCCAATGAGAAATAGCTTGATTTAACGGTTTTGCTCTTTATATAACTTGACTTCATTCAGCGCGCAATTATTTGAAACAAGTCGTGACAGTTGCAATGGCACGTACCAAGCAGACAGCTAGGAAATCTACTGGAGGCAAAGCTCCTCGAAAGCAGCTTGCCACCAAAGCTGCAAGAAAGAGTGCTCCAGCTACCGGTGGAGTGAAAAAGCCCCATCGTTACAGGCCTGGTACTGTGGCTCTCCGAGAAATTCGTCGTTACCAGAAGAGCACTGAATTGCTCATCCGCAAGCTGCCCTTCCAACGACTCGTCCGAGAAATTGCACAAGATTTCAAG
This sequence comes from Thermobia domestica, assembly GCF_964235325.1. NCBI lineage: Eukaryota > Metazoa > Arthropoda > Insecta > Zygentoma > Lepismatidae > Thermobia > Thermobia domestica. The sequence continues at coordinate 10,285 of NW_027657587.1, read as the reverse complement.
ACAGATCTTCGCTTCCAAAGCTCAGCTGTCATGGCTTTACAGGAGGCAAGTGAAGCTTACCTTGTAGGGCTTTTCGAAGACACCAACTTGTGTGCTATTCACGCAAAGAGAGTCACAATCATGCCTAAGGACATTCAGCTTGCTCGCCGCATCCGTGGGGAACGTGCTTAAGTTTGAAGTTCTGGCACTGAGTTCAAAAACGGTCCTTTTTAGGACCAATACACTACTTAGAGATGCTGTTATCCTAACAAGGATCTTGTCCATACTTGTTATCTTTTTTTTTTAAATTCTCACGCCGTATGTTGCATAGTTAATACATCTACCTTCGTTTTCCTCTCGTTTCGTATATCATCCTATCTTTCAAGTATATTCTTTAGTTTTCCCCTATGTTTACCGATTGATTATCTTCGTTTTATGTGGTCAAGGATTCGATTTTGCCATATGTTGCATAAGTTAACTTCGATTCAACCACTGTTTGCCCTTCTCAACGTTATTAATCTCATAGAACTCGCAGGCGAAATATGTACTTCTTCCAAGGTAGCAAAAGTAATATTTTCTCAGAGGTCGCTGCTGTTGAATGCAAACGTTAAACTAAACTTTCTTTAAGTGTCTGTTTGTACTTAACATCAGTTCAATTGTACACCTACATTTCTGCTGGTGTTACTATTTTTCTTTATAGCAATATTACGAATTATAAGACGGTATCCGTGGTTATTAGCGTGTTCCCTTTTCCTAACACTTTCTCATTACACCAGTATTTCCATCATTCATTAGGCGTAATCACCCGTCTCCTTTATCATAAAAATCATAATAGTACGACGTTAAATTGAAACAGTCTACTTCACTTTCACGAGTTGTAATAAGTTCGAACATTTCTTTCACCCCAGCCTTGAAAAGAGTTGATTTTAGTTTAGTGTCCCTTTCAGCAGCAAGGCTGTTTCAAACGTGGACCTACTTATTAACGTGCAATGCGAAACATTTGAGCTCCCACCGAGAATCGAACCCAGTCAGCCTGCAAAAGTTTTTCTAACAAATGCATTAAGTGCGTTTTCTGTACTGTTTCGCTACTTGAAGATAGGAACAAGGAAAAAGTAAGTGATCACAAATTGACATTACGTAATGTGTTCCCCATTTTTTTTCGAGTACACCATTCTTGACACCCGTGAAAGCTTTCTTTCCCCACCCTCAATTCCCCTCTGTTATAAAGCACTTACATCAAGAAGTGCTTCGGTTAAAAAGAAAACTCAAAGTCCCTTGCGTGTATACTATACATTGCTATGAATGAACATGTGATAATGATAGGAAAAGCACAATTTTACTCTTCTCAAAGTATTTGATGGCTCTAAAAAGAGCCGTTTTAAAATGTCAGATGATTTACTGACACATTTACTTCTTCTTTGGTGCAGCCTTCTTAGCACTTTTCGGTTTTGCTGTAGCCTTCTTTGGCTTCGGGGCCTTTGGCTTCTTGGGAGTTTTTGCCTTCTTCACTTTAGATGGTGATTTCTTAGGTTTGGGAGCAGCAGCCTTTTTCTTTTCACCAGTCTTCTTGGGACGTTTAGCTGCTGGCTTTTTCGCAGGCTTCTTCTCCTTTGATGCTGATCGTTTCGCCTTGGTTGAAGATCCACCTTCAGGCTTCTCCTTCAGCGATGAAGCACTAAGCTTAAACGATCCAGATGCACCTTTTCCCTTGGTCTGAACCAAAGACCCAGAAGCAACTGCACTTCTCAAGTATTTCTTGATAAATGGAGCAAGCTTCTCGGCATCCACTTTGTAGTTCTGAGAGATGTATTTCTTAATAGCTTGCAGTGAACTTCCTCCCCTTTCCTTCAAATTCTTGATGGCGTTGTTCACCATTTCTGATGTTCTTGGATGAGAAGGTGTTGTTTTTGGTTTCTTAGGCTTTGCAGACTTCTTAGGAGAAGCCTGTGCCGGGGCTGCAGGTGCTGATGCCGTATCTGCCATTGCTTTCTGCAATAAACTCAACGATACTGAAGAATGAAATTTTCGCTGGCAGGCAGCGTTGAGTTTGGTTACGGAGCGCGGACCGGATAGAAAGCACTTGCTGAGGCGGGCTGAGGTAAACAGAAGTTCGTAGTTGCCACAACGATAAGTGTGTTTCCTTCTATTTTGATAAACGATTTTTTTCAGGTATTCAATGAATGCACCAGATCCTATTCTTCCTTACTGGCTAGAAGAAACTTTATTCCACATAACTCAAAAGGCATTTGTTTTTATTCGCTTTTCTATTTTATGTTTCAGTCATTGCTAAGTCGGTCACACTACTTTTTCACCCTCCTTGTGCTTATAATTTTCATAATTTAACATGGAAATACTTATCAATAAATAATTATATTACCATGGTAATTAACTTCAATCCTTCCTGTGATTATACGCAAAGTACCATCTTCGTACTGCTTACTATAGTTCAATGAAGGGAATCTATAAAGTAACGCGTGTCGCACACATCTGCCTTGCAAACTCCCTGGCCTACTTCCAATGTATAGACTTTTATTTCAAATCCTGATTTAATTTCATAATTTTCTGTAGATTTTAACATTTTATTACCCAGCTTCTTAATACGAATGACAATCAAGCCTAAATATTTATTCCCTTTAACTTTATTTTTCTTTTTTATTTTGTGCCTTGTTTCATATTTGTTCTTACGTTAGCAATTAACGCACTTACCGTAGTTATGTATGAACAGGTTGTTTCTATATTTATTTTATTCCAAATAAATTAAATATATATACGGATTATTTTATGGTAGTTGATATTTTCTGTTGTTTCCTACGTGAATTGAGGAAACGCACGGACTTTCGCCTAATTCTTGTGCTACTTTCATATGTCTGTATCTGTCGAATGCTGTCGATCTGTCGAAATGTGTATTACTATCTGTCGATTCATCGAGTGAACTGAATTCGTTAACCATTTCACCAGGCGCGCATGCATTTTTTTTTTCTTCTAAGGGATCCAAGCTTCGGGGGGCAAGGTTCCAATACTACAAGCCACTATGTCTATATACTATTATTCTGCATTCGAAAACACGATAAATATTCCACTTACTTTTTCACAAAAACATGATACAGACAGAGTACAGATGAAGTGTAAGATCAGATTTATATTGATGATACATCAATATTTTCCCTGTTAATAACTACATTTAATGAGAAAGTCTGCAAATGTATGTTCACTTAGGAACTTTTGCGAGGAGTCCGCACCCGGTGGACACCCCGTGAGTACGCCTCTGCACTTGACTATACTTCGAATTATACTGCAAACAGTTGTATTTTAGTTTCCCCGTTTAGTTCATCGATATCATTAACACAAAGAAAATAGATGTTATAGATGCGTATTCTCAGTTCTCGCTTTATATCCGGACGTCTGCAAAAATCTACTCCTTTTCTTTCTTTCACGCATCCACCAAACTAACAATGATTTGTATTATAATATTTGCGCATAAAATGTATATCTCATACCTTCCATGTTCTCAAGTATTCATAGACAAAAACGGTTACTTTCTGCGAACAAATTGTCCAAACACAGTGCAAATGTCATCTATAGATTGTCCTGGTTCCGTCTGCGTGTACATAACAATGCGTCATAATCATACATTGCACATTAAGGATATCAATTAATCTTCCCAAATTCCTAGATATGCCTGGCAAAAGTTCCGCGTGTTGTAAGGATATTACATTTGTACTACCGACAAGGTGGTATCTTCCAACATTGAAGTTCAATAAACCCCAAATGTGTCGGATATAGTATTTGATTTCTTGTCTCATTGTTTGCGTCAGAGATGTCTTCTCAAGTTAGGATTTACGATACATACAGGATGAGTTGTATATATTGTTGCTGCCAGCTCTATATTAATCCCATATTTGTAAACGAATAAAAACAGTATTCTAATTATAACAATGTGCTCACAATTAATTTTATTCTTAATTGTTATACGTATTGTTGATTAAAAATGAAAATGTTGCTAAGTGAATTTTATTAATATTTTCTGTTGCGTGATATAGGAAGTGAGTGAAATATTGGAGGAATATAGTGTGCGTAGCAGATGATGTGCAGTGGCTTTGGATCGCCTGTGATAAGGTAAGGCATTTGCTATTTTAATTAACACATTTTATATACTGTAATCCTAATTATTTTTATGTGAATGTGCTTACTACTTGTGTATTCAGTGGGACCGATGTTTTAATATGTATGGTCAAGCAGTGTCGAGCCTGGTCAGTGTGTGGATAGGTGACCATTTTTTGTAAATCGATAACATTTAACTTTGTAAACACGGATGAAGTAGAAGTATATTTATTTTATTTTTTACCTCAAATATGTAGGACACTTCTCCTTTGTACATCAATTATTATTATTAGTTCAACTTGTTTACAAGTTAAATGAAAAGAATAGTCGTTATCGTGTGATGATTGTGCTCATTAGGCTAAAGAAGACTCGTGATAAGAAAGAAAAGAAGAACGGTGCTCAAGTTTCGTCACAGCATATTCTCAAAAATTTACAGGCAAAATTCAGTGTTCTGCATGAAAAGGCATATTTGTACGAAAAAAAAAAAAAAATCTGCAGACGACAGAATTAAATAAAGTAATACACATGTATTTTAGAGTTACTGGTGTAAAATCATTACAAGTGCTTTGCCAGGTGGCCAATAAAAAGCACGAATACTATTTAAGGGAGCCAAAACAGGAGAAAGCTGGGGGCCTGAGCGATAGCAAGAATGTGCGTCCAAAGTGAACAGGAGCGAAGGCGACGCGGGTATACGTATAAGCAAGGGTAGTGGAAACCAGTTAGTTTTCGAGTTTCAATAGCACTTGTCATGCATCCATACTAGTAGCGCCCCGCTTGTAAACATTAAGTACACTATGCAAGAATACACCGCCGGTGGAAAATAGTACCTAATACAGTTATCTTTCATATATACTGACTTATTTTACAGTAGTAACCCAACACTAGTAAACGTAAAATAAAAGTGTATAACTTTATATTTAATTCTATCGCCTGGCTTAGTTTTTCACCTGTAAGATGTACTTATTTAGAGCAAGTTTCTTAACTAGCAAATTAAACCGAGAACCACAGCAACCATATATATATTCTTATGATGTACTTTTCTTTGAGTGGTGTTCTCTGTCTATTCAATAACATTTTCTCAGTTTAATGCTAGCAAAAAACAAAACAAAATCAAAGTGTTTCTATATAAATTTAGTTCACCGTGTTGTAATATCACATGGAATTGAAAAACGAATAGTCGAACCTCTGCTATCTCGATCAAACTTCTCAGGATGATATACTGACTTACCGCAGAAGTTCGACTGAATACGTTTCTCAGTTCCATGGGAGAACCTGGAGAAGCAAAAGCCTGCGCAACGGAAAATACTAAATAAACTTGTAGAGCAGGTCAAGATGTATCATCATGCCAAGTTTCATTCAGATCAGAGAAGTTTGGCTGCAGCCATTTTCATTACAAAGCACAAAATGGATGGTCCCTAACCTCGAGAATCTTCACAATTGTCGACGAGTTGAACTGCACTCATCTGATCAAAATCAAACTTAAAATGGCAGTTCACTTTCAACTGTTAAATAATATGATATGCAGGCTTCTGCTTTCCTAGTTACAGTCTATCCACTGTGGTATGCATATTAGTAGAAATGTGAGAGTGCATATTTATTAAAGATTTGCTTCAAAAAGCGATGAAAGACATAGGCATTCCCGCGGGCGGTGATAACAAGATGCCGGAAAACGAACAAGCAGAAAGAATATGGGCTGAAGAAGTGTAAACGACGACGCGGCGGCCCGTAAAGGTGTTGCCGTCCTATTAAATGAATAATATCAAAAGAAAGAAAAAAAAAGTAAAAAATTTCGCGCTCGTAATCAAGACAGAAAGCAACTAAAGGAAATCTTTGTTTTACGTCCCACGTTATGCCGCTTAGGCTAAAAGAGGCGCTGATTATGAGAAATGATTGAAATGGTGGTGGAATGAAGAAAGTGGGAGGAAACGGGAGAACCCCGCGGTAACCCACCGCACATAGTTTTTGTCCACCATAAAGTTAACTTGGCGGGGGCTCAAGACAGAAAGACGGTTGGAAAAACAAATAAACGATGTTCCATCCCGTAAAAATGTTGGCGACCTATGAAATCAATATTTTTTCTTAAAGAAAAAAAAAGAATTAAAAAGAGAAAAAAAGGTCAAAATTTCGCGCTCGCTTCGCTCGCGATCAGCAGAGAAAAGAGGACGTGACGCACCCCTAAAAGTGTTGGCGACCGATTGAATAAATATTGTGGGTAAAAAAAAAAAAAAAAAGTCAAAAATTTCGCGCTCGCTTCGCTCGCGATCAGCACAGAAAGAAGGACGTGACGCGCCCCTAAAGGTGTTGGCAACCGATTCAATACATATTGTCGGTAAAAAAAAAAAAAAAAAAAAACGCTCGCTTCGCTCGCGATCGACATGAAAAAGGCAACGACGTGACGCCCCGTAAAATTGTCGGCGACCTATTCAATCAATATATTCGGTTGAAAAACAAAGTCAAAAGTTTCCCAATCGCTTCCCTGCCGATCGACATAAAAAAAAAGGCAACCCCTTCACCTCTCCTTATGCATTCATCAGTAAACATACAACCATAGATCACAATACCACTCACATCACCTATCAGTTCTCCACGTCCATCAAGATCCAATCATCGCCCTGGCCCTTTATGATGATACACAACATTACATGTTATTGTGTGCATTGCCCCGCGTTACAATACATGACCAAAAAAAAAAGAGAAAAAGAGCTGCACTGCCTTCAGTGTAGACATGTTCGTATTCGTAGAAAATGATTTTAGGTACACGATAGTACAGTAATCTATCTTCACATGCTTCAGATGTGAACGATACCTACACATGAAGAGGGCTCCCGAGGTTTCCTTTTCCAATAGGATGGAGCTCCACCACACTTGCAGAATGACGAGAAGTTATGTTAATAAATATATCCCAGAGTGTTTCGTAACTCGCCCTTGGTCCTAATGATGAAGCGTTCTTCAGATGGCCCCGATGTCTCCACACATGATACTATGCGACTTCTTTTCACGAGGCTCTCAAAGATCACGTTTGTGTCCTAACATTCTCTGCAGATATGACACAGCTGCGATAGCGGATCACAGAAGCCTTTCCTCTCCTTACAAGAGACGTGTTCATTCGAGCATGGGAGTAATTCGACTATCGATCAAATATCTCCCGTGTCACGATAGTAGTCACTTTCAATTCTTCTAACGAAGGTAAGAAAAAATGCTATACAAACTTCCTTTCGGTATATAAAGGATTAGGGGCCCAGAGAATATTTTCTTTCAAGAGGATACATTCTTTTTCGAACACCCTGTATATAGATCCTCTAATTATAACTGCAAACAAAATGTTGATTTTGCAATTGCTTCCATGAGAGAAAATTCTGTGCACTTTCTTTCTGAAGGGCCGGGCCTAAACGTTTTCCTTAATCATTAAATTTAGTAGTTATCTACAATTACATAGTTTTCCATTGTTCTCAAAATAAAGATTTTTCTCTATGAATTGTTGAATGTTGCTAGGGATATTGAAGTAATTCTTTTTAGTGTTTTTTTCTTTACAATAATGTACTGAACGCCTGCATTAAGGAAGTTCGTGTGTCCATCTTGCAAAATGTTTCGTCTTTTTTCATGCCCACTAAGATAAATATTCATTTTGCTCTTTTCTCCGTATGCAAACCACATTTCTTAAAGGCAACATTTTCATACAAATGTAGTACTAAAAACTTCTAATTGGCAACATCTGGGCTGCGAAGAGGAAAAAGAAAGAAATCTCGTACGTATTCGCGCGCAATTCGGAATTAGCCAATGAAAAGCACAAAAGCGGCCACCATCTCTCTCTCTTTCTTATTAACGGTTTTGTACTTTCTGCAGTTCTATCAGTGCTGCTAACCTCTTACTATATCATTGAATATGTATGTTTATATATATATATATATATATATATATATATATATATATATATATATATATATATATATATATATATATATATATATATTTTACAAAAAATCATACTACTACGGAATAATATTAAATGCCTGTAAACCCTCATTTCTGTTTGCACTTTCTGTTACACTACCTTCCCCGAACTTCTTTCAAGTTATTAAGTGCAGAACGGGGAGTTATACATATTTACTTGCGCTTTCACAATATCTGCACATTGTGTAATAATAGGAGACGTATAAAATAAAACTATATACTAATACGTATATATATATATATATATATATATATATATATATATATATATATATATATATATATATATATATATATATACAGTACACATTCCACTATCCGAGGCTTTCCTTTTCTTTTCTTGCTGACGATAAATTACGCTCTTAGAAATGTTGTCTGAAAACAATAAGAATATGTGCAAAAAATACAATCAGAGGTAGAGGTCTTTAACAGGAACTAAGCAAGGGAGTTGAAAAATTTTTTATGCATGTAAAAAATATAGACATGAACCAACTTGTGAAATAAAAAGACCAGAAAACTACTCTTTCTAAATTATGTGTAAACTTTTTACCGAAAACGAAAGTTGCACGAAAGACTTTTTGTCCCTTTTTTGGCCTCCGGTGCTTGGGGTCCCTGGTTCAATCCCAGCTCGTGCCGTGTGAACTTTGTCGTGCATAAAGACCGTGCTCATGGGTTTTCTCGGGTTTCTCCCGTTTCCTCCCACTTTCTTCATTCAGTACTCATCATCACCGTCTCCTTTAGCGTAACCGGTATAAGTATGCGACGTAAATCTAAAGATTTCATTTCATTTCCCTTTTCTGCTCATACTGCTGATTATGCGCGATTATGCCAACATCCAACTCCGCGGATAATCGTGCGATTACTGTATATACAACTAATACAGATACGTAATTACATTATCAGTTACAGTATCGGTTTTTATTTACTAATTTGCCTCACTTTATTTGCATCCCTGCAGTAAATAATTCTTATCGATAATAGTTAAAATGTATATTACATTTTAGTGCTTCACGACTGAATGATCATCTGCCTTACGTTATCTCGCAGCTGAAGAGGATGCTACACTGAAAACTACCTTGCGTTATAAAGGGTAAGTGAAACATATCTTAAAAATATCTTTCATACATTTCATTGTGTACATTAAAGAATGTAAGTTTGCCTTTTTCCTGTAATCAATACTTAATAAAGGATTTATTTTTATTTATTTATATACAATTTCATACGTGGTTCGTGATAGTAAACTCGATAGGACATAGTGGCACTATGAACATCCGAATCACTCATCATTCGAACATTCAAATATTTATTCGAATATTAGTATATTCCAAGTAATGTTAACGACGTTAATATGCTTGCCTTTATAGTTAATAATGTCAATTCTTACTTAAAACATACTTCCTTAACAGGACATTGAAGAAAAGGTAGTTGCCAACGGCCATACCATGCTGAATATACCGGTTCTCGTCCGATCACCGAAGTCAAGCAGCATCGGGCCTGGTCAGTACTTGGATGGGTGACCGCCTGGGAACACCAGGTGCTGTTGGCATCTCTTTTTCAAATTTCATTATCCTTCAAGTACGAAAATACTAGAAACATTAATTTTATAGTACTTTCAAGAGATAATTTATCAACATTATTTCATAGCGATTAATCGATATTCTAAGCGTTATACCCACTATTTCTTACACTAACAGCCTGTTTATTTGCACGGCACATTAAAATAACCTGATTTCCGATCCGTGTGCACCTACTACTATACTTAACACGGAATGTATTACCACTTTTTAAAAGTAAATTATTATGACTAAGTGTAGATCTCCGGCGAGTAAATGCCTTTCGTATACAAGCACGACACATCTCCGCTATGTGCTTTACTTTTTTACTAACAGCATATAGAAATTGGATTTCAAGGTGTTTCTACATAACAGAATGAAGCAAATTTCGTGATTTAACTCTTTCGAATAATGTGTTGGTCCTGACAAGGACCGTTTGAAATGAAAAATCTTGAAGAAGATTTTTACTTAGAGCTTGTGTACTTGGTAACAGCCTTCGTACCCTCACTTACAGCGTGCTTGGCAAGTTCACCAGGCAAAAGAAGGCGCACAGCTGTTTGGATTTCCCGGCTGGTGATAGTTGACCGCTTATTGTAATGGGCCAAACGAGAAGCTTCAGCAGCAATACGCTCGAAGATGTCATTAACAAAGCTGTTCATGATACTCATAGCTTTGCTAGATATGCCAGTGTCAGGATGCAC
>NW_027657586.1:0-24033 GCF_964235325.1 Thermobia domestica | reverse complement strand
GGCGCGCATGCATTTTTTTTTTCTTCTAAGGGATCCAAGCTTCGGGGGGCAAGGTTCCAATACTACAAGCCACTATGTCTATATACTATTATTCTGCATTCGAAAACACGATAAATATTCCACTTACTTTTTCACAAAAACATGATACAGACAGAGTACAGATGAAGTGTAAGATCAGATTTATATTGATGATACATCAATATTTTCCCTGTTAATAACTACATTTAATGAGAAAGTCTGCAAATGTATGTTCACTTAGGAACTTTTGCGAGGAGTCCGCACCCGGTGGACACCCCGTGAGTACGCCTCTGCACTTGACTATACTTCGAATTATACTGCAAACAGTTGTATTTTAGTTTCCCCGTTTAGTTCATCGATATCATTAACACAAAGAAAATAGATGTTATAGATGCGTATTCTCAGTTCTCGCTTTATATCCGGACGTCTGCAAAAATCTACTCCTTTTCTTTCTTTCACGCATCCACCAAACTAACAATGATTTGTATTATAATATTTGCGCATAAAATGTATATCTCATACCTTCCATGTTCTCAAGTATTCATAGACAAAAACGGTTACTTTCTGCGAACAAATTGTCCAAACACAGTGCAAATGTCATCTATAGATTGTCCTGGTTCCGTCTGCGTGTACATAACAATGCGTCATAATCATACATTGCACATTAAGGATATCAATTAATCTTCCCAAATTCCTAGATATGCCTGGCAAAAGTTCCGCGTGTTGTAAGGATATTACATTTGTACTACCGACAAGGTGGTATCTTCCAACATTGAAGTTCAATAAACCCCAAATGTGTCGGATATAGTATTTGATTTCTTGTCTCATTGTTTGCGTCAGAGATGTCTTCTCAAGTTAGGATTTACGATACATACAGGATGAGTTGTATATATTGTTGCTGCCAGCTCTATATTAATCCCATATTTGTAAACGAATAAAAACAGTATTCTAATTATAACAATGTGCTCACAATTAATTTTATTCTTAATTGTTATACGTATTGTTGATTAAAAATGAAAATGTTGCTAAGTGAATTTTATTAATATTTTCTGTTGCGTGATATAGGAAGTGAGTGAAATATTGGAGGAATATAGTGTGCGTAGCAGATGATGTGCAGTGGCTTTGGATCGCCTGTGATAAGGTAAGGCATTTGCTATTTTAATTAACACATTTTATATACTGTAATCCTAATTATTTTTATGTGAATGTGCTTACTACTTGTGTATTCAGTGGGACCGATGTTTTAATATGTATGGTCAAGCAGTGTCGAGCCTGGTCAGTGTGTGGATAGGTGACCATTTTTTGTAAATCGATAACATTTAACTTTGTAAACACGGATGAAGTAGAAGTATATTTATTTTATTTTTTACCTCAAATATGTAGGACACTTCTCCTTTGTACATCAATTATTATTATTAGTTCAACTTGTTTACAAGTTAAATGAAAAGAATAGTCGTTATCGTGTGATGATTGTGCTCATTAGGCTAAAGAAGACTCGTGATAAGAAAGAAAAGAAGAACGGTGCTCAAGTTTCGTCACAGCATATTCTCAAAAATTTACAGGCAAAATTCAGTGTTCTGCATGAAAAGGCATATTTGTACGAAAAAAAAAAAAATTCTGCAGACGACAGAATTAAATAAAGTAATACACATGTATTTTAGAGTTACTGGTGTAAAATCATTACAAGTGCTTTGCCAGGTGGCCAATAAAAAGCACGAATACTATTTAAGGGAGCCAAAACAGGAGAAAGCTGGGGGCCTGAGCGATAGCAAGAATGTGCGTCCAAAGTGAACAGGAGCGAAGGCGACGCGGGTATACGTATAAGCAAGGGTAGTGGAAACCAGTTAGTTTCGAGTTTCAATAGCACTTGTCATGCATCCATACTAGTAGCGCCCCGCTTGTAAACATTAAGTACACTATGCAAGAATACACCGCCGGTGGAAAATAGTACCTAATACAGTTATCTTTCATATATACTGACTTATTTTACAGTAGTAACCCAACACTAGTAAACGTAAAATAAAAGTGTATAACTTTATATTTAATTCTATCGCCTGGCTTAGTTTTTCACCTGTAAGATGTACTTATTTAGAGCAAGTTTCCTTAACTAGCAAATTAAACCGAGAACCACAGCAACCATATATATATTCTTATGATGTACTTTTCTTTGAGTGGTGTTCTCTGTCTATTCAATAACATTTTCTCAGTTTAATGCTAGCAAAAAACAAAACAAAATCAAAGTGTTTCTATATAAATTTAGTTCACCGTGTTGTAATATCACATGGAATTGAAAAACGAATAGTCGAACCTCTGCTATCTCGATCAAACTTCTCAGGATGATATACTGACTTACCGCAGAAGTTCGACTGAATACGTTTCTCAGTTCCATGGGAGAACCTGGAGAAGCAAAAGCCTGCGCAACGGAAAATACTAAATAAACTTGTAGAGCAGGTCAAGATGTATCATCATGCCAAGTTTCATTCAGATCAGAGAAGTTTGGCTGCAGCCATTTTCATTACAAAGCACAAAATGGATGGTCCCTAACCTCGAGAATCTTCACAATTGTCGACGAGTTGAACTGCACTCATCTGATCAAAATCAAACTTAAAATGGCAGTTCACTTTCAACTGTTAAATAATATGATATGCAGGCTTCTGCTTTCCTAGTTACAGTCTATCCACTGTGGTATGCATATTAGTAGAAATGTGAGAGTGCATATTTATTAAAGATTTGCTTCAAAAAGCGATGAAAGACATAGGCATTCCCGCGGGCGGTGATAACAAGATGCCGGAAAACGAACAAGCAGAAAGAATATTGGCTGAAGAAGTGTAAACGACGACGCGGCGGCCCGTAAAGGTGTTGCCGTCCTATTAAATGAATAATATCAAAAGAAAGAAAAAAAAGTAAAAAAATTTCGCGCTCGTAATCAAGACAGAAAGCAACTAAAGGAAATCTTTGTTTTACGTCCCACGTTATGCCGCTTAGGCTAAAAGAGGCGCTGATTATGAGAAATGATTGAAATGGTGGTGGAATGAAGAAAGTGGGAGGAAACGGGAGAACCCCGCGGTAACCCACCGCACATAGTTTTTGTCCACCATAAAGTTAACTTGGCGGGGGCTCAAGACAGAAAGACGGTTGGAAAAACAAATAAACGATGTTCCATCCCGTAAAAATGTTGGCGACCTATGAAATCAATATTTTTCTTAAAGAAAAAAAAAGAATTAAAAAGAGAAAAAAAGGTCAAAATTTCGCGCTCGCTTCGCTCGCGATCAGCAGAGAAAAGAGGACGTGACGCACCCCTAAAAGTGTTGGCGACCGATTGAATAAATATTGTGGGTAAAAAAAAAAAAAAAAAGTCAAAAATTTCGCGCTCGCTTCGCTCGCGATCAGCACAGAAAGAAGGACGTGACGCGCCCCTAAAGGTGTTGGCAACCGATTCAATACATATTGTCGGTAAAAAAAAAAAAAAAAAACGCTCGCTTCGCTCGCGATCGACATGAAAAAGGCAACGACGTGACGCCCCGTAAAATTGTCGGCGACCTATTCAATCAATATATTCGGTTGAAAAACAAAGTCAAAAGTTTCCCAATCGCTTCCCTGCCGATCGACATAAAAAAAAAGGCAACCCCTTCACCTCTCCTTATGCATTCATCAGTAAACATACAACCATAGATCACAATACCACTCACATCACCTATCAGTTCTCCACGTCCATCAAGATCCAATCATCGCCCTGGCCCTTTATGATGATACACAACATTACATGTTATTGTGTGCATTGCCCCGCGTTACAATACATGACCAAAAAAAAAAGAGAAAAAGAGCTGCACTGCCTTCAGTGTAGACATGTTCGTATTCGTAGAAAATGATTTTAGGTACACGATAGTACAGTAATCTATCTTCACATGCTTCAGATGTGAACGATACCTACACATGAAGAGGGCTCCCGAGGTTTCCTTTTCCAATAGGATGGAGCTCCACCACACTTTTATGTTAATAAATATATCCCAGAGTGTTTCGTAACTCGCCCTTGGTCCTAATGATGAAGCGTTCTTCAGATGGCCCCGATGTCTCCACACATGATACTATGCGACTTCTTTTCACGAGGCTCTCAAAGATCACGTTTGTGTCCTAACATTCTCTGCAGATATGACACAGCTGCGATAGCGGATCACAGAAGCCTTTCCTCTCCTTACAAGAGACGTGTTCATTCGAGCATGGGAGTAATTCGACTATCGATCAAATATCTCCCGTGTCACGATAGTAGTCACTTTCAATTCTTCTAACGAAGGTAAGAAAAAATGCTATACAAACTTCCTTTCGGTATATAAAGGATTAGGGGCCCAGAGAATATTTTCTTTCAAGAGGATACATTCTTTTTCGAACACCCTGTATATAGATCCTCTAATTATAACTGCAAACAAAATGTTGATTTTGCAATTGCTTCCATGAGAGAAAATTCTGTGCACTTTCTTTCTGAAGGGCCGGGCCTAAACGTTTTCCTTAATCATTAAATTTAGTAGTTATCTACAATTACATAGTTTTCCATTGTTCTCAAAATAAAGATTTTTCTCTATGAATTGTTGAATGTTGCTAGGGATATTGAAGTAATTCTTTTTAGTGTTTTTTTCTTTACAATAATGTACTGAACGCCTGCATTAAGGAAGTTCGTGTGTCCATCTTGCAAAATGTTTCGTCTTTTTTCATGCCCACTAAGATAAATATTCATTTTGCTCTTTTCTCCGTATGCAAACCACATTTCTTAAAGGCAACATTTTCATACAAATGTAGTACTAAAAACTTCTAATTGGCAACATCTGGGCTGCGAAGAGGAAAAAGAAAGAAATCTCGTACGTATTCGCGCGCAATTCGGAATTAGCCAATGAAAAGCACAAAAGCGGCCACCATCTCTCTCTCTTTCTTATTAACGGTTTTGTACTTTCTGCAGTTCTATCAGTGCTGCTAACCTCTTACTATATCATTGAATATGTATGTTTATATATATATATATATATATATATATATATATATATATATATATATATATATATATATATATATATATATATATATTTTACAAAAAATCATACTACTACGGAATAATATTAAATGCCTGTAAACCCTCATTTCTGTTTGCACTTTCTGTTACACTACCTTCCCCGAACTTCTTTCAAGTTATTAAGTGCAGAACGGGGAGTTATACATATTTACTTGCGCTTTCACAATATCTGCACATTGTGTAATAATAGGAGACGTATAAAATAAAACTATATACTAATACGTATATATATATATATATATATATATATATATATATATATATATATATATATATATATATATACAGTACACATTCCACTATCCGAGGCTTTCCTTTTCTTTTCTTGCTGACGATAAATTACGCTCTTAGAAATGTTGTCTGAAAACAATAAGAATATGTGCAAAAAATACAATCAGAGGTAGAGGTCTTTAACAGGAACTAAGCAAGGGAGTTGAAAAATTTTTTATGCATGTAAAAAATATAGACATGAACCAACTTGTGAAATAAAAAGACCAGAAAACTACTCTTTCTAAATTATGTGTAAACTTTTTACCGAAAACGAAAGTTGCACGAAAGACTTTTTGTCCCTTTTTTGGCCTCCGGTGCTTGGGGTCCCTGGTTCAATCCCAGCTCGTGCCGTGTGAACTTTGTCGTGCATAAAGACCGTGCTCATGGGTTTTCTCGGGTTTCTCCCGTTTCCTCCCACTTTCTTCATTCAGTACTCATCATCACCGTCTCCTTTAGCGTAACCGGTATAAGTATGCGACGTAAATCTAAAGATTTCATTTCATTTCCCTTTTCTGCTCATACTGCTGATTATGCGCGATTATGCCAACATCCAACTCCGCGGATAATCGTGCGATTACTGTATATACAACTAATACAGATACGTAATTACATTATCAGTTACAGTATCGGTTTTTATTTACTAATTTGCCTCACTTTATTTGCATCCCTGCAGTAAATAATTCTTATCGATAATAGTTAAAATGTATATTACATTTTAGTGCTTCACGACTGAATGATCATCTGCCTTACGTTATCTCGCAGCTGAAGAGGATGCTACACTGAAAACTACCTTGCGTTATAAAGGGTAAGTGAAACATATCTTAAAAATATCTTTCATACATTTCATTGTGTACATTAAAGAATGTAAGTTTGCCTTTTTCCTGTAATCAATACTTAATAAAGGATTTATTTTTATTTATTTATATACAATTTCATACGTGGTTCGTGATAGTAAACTCGATAGGACATAGTGGCACTATGAACATCCGAATCACTCATCATTCGAACATTCAAATATTTATTCGAATATTAGTATATTCCAAGTAATGTTAACGACGTTAATATGCTTGCCTTTATAGTTAATAATGTCAATTCTTACTTAAAACATACTTCCTTAACAGGACATTGAAGAAAAGGTAGTTGCCAACGGCCATACCATGCTGAATATACCGGTTCTCGTCCGATCACCGAAGTCAAGCAGCATCGGGCCTGGTCAGTACTTGGATGGGTGACCGCCTGGGAACACCAGGTGCTGTTGGCATCTCTTTTTCAAATTTCATTATCCTTCAAGTACGAAAATACTAGAAACATTAATTTTATAGTACTTTCAAGAGATAATTTATCAACATTATTTCATAGCGATTAATCGATATTCTAAGCGTTATACCCACTATTTCTTACACTAACAGCCTGTTTATTTGCACGGCACATTAAAATAACCTGATTTCCGATCCGTGTGCACCTACTACTATACTTAACACGGAATGTATTACCACTTTTTAAAAGTAAATTATTATGACTAAGTGTAGATCTCCGGCGAGTAAATGCCTTTCGTATACAAGCACGACACATCTCCGCTATGTGCTTTACTTTTTTACTAACAGCATATAGAAATTGGATTTCAAGGTGTTTCTACATAACAGAATGAAGCAAATTTCGTGATTTAACTCTTTCGAATAATGTGTTGGTCCTGACAAGGACCGTTTGAAATGAAAAATCTTGAAGAAGATTTTTACTTAGAGCTTGTGTACTTGGTAACAGCCTTCGTACCCTCACTTACAGCGTGCTTGGCAAGTTCACCAGGCAAAAGAAGGCGCACAGCTGTTTGGATTTCCCGGCTGGTGATAGTTGACCGCTTATTGTAATGGGCCAAACGAGAAGCTTCAGCAGCAATACGCTCGAAGATGTCATTAACAAAGCTGTTCATGATACTCATAGCTTTGCTAGATATGCCAGTGTCAGGATGCACTTGCTTCAAAACTTTGTAGATGTAAATGGCATAGCTCTCCTTCCTCCTCCTCTTCTTCTTCTTATCTCCCTTGGAGATATTCTTTTGGGCTTTACCAGCCTTCTTTGCAGCCTTTCCGCTAGTTTTTGGTGGCATGATGACTCACTCGTTCAGCAAAATTAGATGTGTCCGCCGATTTATCGACTTCATTTAAATTACAGTACGTGTTTCAATTCGCGCCAACTGCCTTGCTTTTCATTTGATGCACTCGGGTGCACGCTTGAAGTAGTAACAAAACTGACTTGATTCATGGGAGGCCGCAATTTTTCCTCTCATCTTATTACGAAAGAATATTGAACAATGTCTGGTCGCGGCAAAGGTGGAAAAGTCAAGGGAAAGAGCAAGTCCCGCTCCAGCAGGGCTGGCCTTCAATTCCCAGTAGGCAGAATCCATCGTCTTTTGCGAAAGGGTAACTATGCCGAACGAGTTGGTGCTGGCGCTCCCGTGTATTTGGCTGCAGTCATGGAATACCTGGCAGCTGAAGTTCTTGAGTTGGCAGGCAACGCTGCTCGTGACAACAAGAAGACTAGGATTATTCCACGTCATCTGCAGTTAGCTATCCGTAACGACGAGGAATTAAACAAGTTGTTGTCTGGAGTTACAATCGCTCAGGGTGGTGTTTTGCCCAACATTCAAGCTGTACTTCTGCCCAAGAAAACTGAGAAGAAGGCATAAATGTAAGACCTATATCTCATACAAATCGGCCCTTATGAGGGCCACAAACCCCTTTATAGAGGAGATTTACGATTGAAATGAATTGTTTTCGATATACAGACTCATCAAAAGTGTCTGAGATAGTTGCTTAGTGTCATTCGAAATTCTCGCTGCTATTCGATTAATTAGTATGTGTAGTCGTCGATCGTAATTGAAGCCCATAGGAAGTCACACTATCTTTAGAATACTCCAAACAGCGATGTGCTTAGTTCCCACTACATTATTAATTATAAGATCATTACCTTTTGTATTGTCGCTAGCTACATTTTTTTGATATTTGCGTACATCGGGCTCATATTACCCAGAGGACAGGACAGTCGAGCCCAGATTCTCAGCAATGGAAGAAAACCTCATACCACATATTCTCATGTACTTCATGCTAGACAAAGGAATTTCCAACATTCTTAAAGCACTCATGTTTCTCTCTTGCGTTGGCTTGGCTGAAATTACTCTGTTCAATATGTTCTCGACATTTATTATTGTTCATTACTATGCCCCAATGACATCATGAACAGAGCGGATCAAAAAACTTTCCTAAATTTCTTTTGCAACATAGTAATGACATTAAATGCACACTTAAGTACGATTTATTCTTTGCAAGGTCGATATTCATATTTGTGTGATATGTGTTATATGTATATGGTTTGTAATACGCAACTACTCTTATTCTCTGATCTCAGAACTCATTTGCTACTGTGCCCAACGAGCGAGCCTAGGTTTCTTGTAACTACTGCCTTTCTTTAGTAAATAATGTGAAGTATACAATGCATTAACCTACATCTCATATTTGTATTACTCTTTATTTTACTAACCCGCTACGAAGTGTCATTAATTTACATGTAAATCACAATAGACACTACCGCAAAAGAAAAAAATCGAACCCAAGACCACGTAAACAAGATAAAGGACAAGATTCAGGTTTCTAACGCATTATTCGCCCCTCACAGCACAGTATAGAAGTTGTATAAGCCTCTATACGTACATCCTACTGTCAGAACAGAAATTCCGACTTGCGTTTCGCATCTCTCATGCTCGCTACTTCCAACAAATCGCCAATTTCCAACCAGAACCCCTTCTCCAGCATTAATACTGCTACATATGAATACGTATACATGAACGTACATAATGTAAAAAAAAACGTATGATTTTCTCAAATTAATCTCTCTACGTCTGTAATTTTGTGTGCATCAAAAGGCTTTAATGTAGTTACACGAATTCTTATAATCTAACAGAAAATCGCACAAAGTAAATCTTTCCCTTTATATAAATTTGTTGGCTCTGAAAAGAGCCGTTTATGCCAATTTTATATCCAAAATAGGAGGAACCCCAACTTAACCTCCGAAACCGTACAGGGTTCTTCCTTGCCTCTTCAAGGCATACACAACATCCATAGCTGTCACTGTCTTCCTCTTGGCGTGTTCTGTGTATGTAACAGCATCTCTGATTACGTTCTCCAGGAATACTTTCAATACTCCTCGGGTCTCTTCATAAATGAGACCAGAGATACGCTTCACACCACCACGGCGAGCAAGACGCCTAATAGCGGGTTTGGTGATACCCTGGATGTTGTCACGAAGAACTTTACGGTGGCGCTTGGCACCTCCTTTGCCAAGACCCTTGCCTCCTTTTCCACGTCCTGTCATTTCGATATGTTACTGCTTCGCTCACCACACACGAGAAATACAAGCCCAAGCAGCCCAAGACTCGTGGTTTTGTTCCTTCGATCATGCAGGGAAAGCACGGAGGAAAAACACAAAACGTGTCTAAGCCAATGAGAACTGTCCTTTTCGACTGACTTTATCCAATGAGAAATAGCTTGATTTAACGGTTTTGCTCTTTATATAACTTGACTTCATTCAGCGCGCAATTATTTGAAACAAGTCGTGACAGTTGCAATGGCACGTACCAAGCAGACAGCTAGGAAATCTACTGGAGGCAAAGCTCCTCGAAAGCAGCTTGCCACCAAAGCTGCAAGAAAGAGTGCTCCAGCTACCGGTGGAGTGAAAAAGCCCCATCGTTACAGGCCTGGTACTGTGGCTCTCCGAGAAATTCGTCGTTACCAGAAGAGCACTGAATTGCTCATCCGCAAGCTGCCCTTCCAACGACTCGTCCGAGAAATTGCACAAGATTTCAAGACAGATCTTCGCTTCCAAAGCTCAGCTGTCATGGCTTTACAGGAGGCAAGTGAAGCTTACCTTGTAGGGCTTTTCGAAGACACCAACTTGTGTGCTATTCACGCAAAGAGAGTCACAATCATGCCTAAGGACATTCAGCTTGCTCGCCGCATCCGTGGGGAACGTGCTTAAGTTTGAAGTTCTGGCACTGAGTTCAAAAACGGTCCTTTTTAGGACCAATACACTACTTAGAGATGCTGTTATCCTAACAAGGATCTTGTCCATACTTGTTATCTTTTTTTTTTAAATTCTCACGCCGTATGTTGCATAGTTAATACATCTACCTTCGTTTTCCTCTCGTTTCGTATATCATCCTATCTTTCAAGTATATTCTTTAGTTTTCCCCTATGTTTACCGATTGATTATCTTCGTTTTATGTGGTCAAGGATTCGATTTTGCCATATGTTGCATAAGTTAACTTCGATTCAACCACTGTTTGCCCTTCTCAACGTTATTAATCTCATAGAACTCGCAGGCGAAATATGTACTTCTTCCAAGGTAGCAAAAGTAATATTTTCTCAGAGGTCGCTGCTGTTGAATGCAAACGTTAAACTAAACTTTCTTTAAGTGTCTGTTTGTACTTAACATCAGTTCAATTGTACACCTACATTTCTGCTGGTGTTACTATTTTTCTTTATAGCAATATTACGAATTATAAGACGGTATCCGTGGTTATTAGCGTGTTCCCTTTTCCTAACACTTTCTCATTACACCAGTATTTCCATCATTCATTAGGCGTAATCACCCGTCTCCTTTATCATAAAAATCATAATAGTACGACGTTAAATTGAAACAGTCTACTTCACTTTCACGAGTTGTAATAAGTTCGAACATTTCTTTCACCCCAGCCTTGAAAAGAGTTGATTTTAGTTTAGTGTCCCTTTCAGCAGCAAGGCTGTTTCAAACGTGGACCTACTTATTAACGTGCAATGCGAAACATTTGAGCTCCCACCGAGAATCGAACCCAGTCAGCCTGCAAAAGTTTTTCTAACAAATGCATTAAGTGCGTTTTCTGTACTGTTTCGCTACTTGAAGATAGGAACAAGGAAAAAGTAAGTGATCACAAATTGACATTACGTAATGTGTTCCCCATTTTTTTTCGAGTACACCATTCTTGACACCCGTGAAAGCTTTCTTTCCCCACCCTCAATTCCCCTCTGTTATAAAGCACTTACATCAAGAAGTGCTTCGGTTAAAAAGAAAACTCAAAGTCCCTTGCGTGTATACTATACATTGCTATGAATGAACATGTGATAATGATAGGAAAAGCACAATTTTACTCTTCTCAAAGTATTTGATGGCTCTAAAAAGAGCCGTTTTAAAATGTCAGATGATTTACTGACACATTTACTTCTTCTTTGGTGCAGCCTTCTTAGCACTTTTCGGTTTTGCTGTAGCCTTCTTTGGCTTCGGGGCCTTTGGCTTCTTGGGAGTTTTTGCCTTCTTCACTTTAGATGGTGATTTCTTAGGTTTGGGAGCAGCAGCCTTTTTCTTTTCACCAGTCTTCTTGGGACGTTTAGCTGCTGGCTTTTTCGCAGGCTTCTTCTCCTTTGATGCTGATCGTTTCGCCTTGGTTGAAGATCCACCTTCAGGCTTCTCCTTCAGCGATGAAGCACTAAGCTTAAACGATCCAGATGCACCTTTTCCCTTGGTCTGAACCAAAGACCCAGAAGCAACTGCACTTCTCAAGTATTTCTTGATAAATGGAGCAAGCTTCTCGGCATCCACTTTGTAGTTCTGAGAGATGTATTTCTTAATAGCTTGCAGTGAACTTCCTCCCCTTTCCTTCAAATTCTTGATGGCGTTGTTCACCATTTCTGATGTTCTTGGATGAGAAGGTGTTGTTTTTGGTTTCTTAGGCTTTGCAGACTTCTTAGGAGAAGCCTGTGCCGGGGCTGCAGGTGCTGATGCCGTATCTGCCATTGCTTTCTGCAATAAACTCAACGATACTGAAGAATGAAATTTTCGCTGGCAGGCAGCGTTGAGTTTGGTTACGGAGCGCGGACCGGATAGAAAGCACTTGCTGAGGCGGGCTGAGGTAAACAGAAGTTCGTAGTTGCCACAACGATAAGTGTGTTTCCTTCTATTTTGATAAACGATTTTTTTCAGGTATTCAATGAATGCACCAGATCCTATTCTTCCTTACTGGCTAGAAGAAACTTTATTCCACATAACTCAAAAGGCATTTGTTTTTATTCGCTTTTCTATTTTATGTTTCAGTCATTGCTAAGTCGGTCACACTACTTTTTCACCCTCCTTGTGCTTATAATTTTCATAATTTAACATGGAAATACTTATCAATAAATAATTATATTACCATGGTAATTAACTTCAATCCTTCCTGTGATTATACGCAAAGTACCATCTTCGTACTGCTTACTATAGTTCAATGAAGGGAATCTATAAAGTAACGCGTGTCGCACACATCTGCCTTGCAAACTCCCTGGCCTACTTCCAATGTATAGACTTTTATTTCAAATCCTGATTTAATTTCATAATTTTCTGTAGATTTTAACATTTTATTACCCAGCTTCTTAATACGAATGACAATCAAGCCTAAATATTTATTCCCTTTAAAACTTTATTTTTCTTTTTTATTTTGTGCCCTTGTTTCATATTTGTTCTTACGTTAGCAATTAACGCACTTACCGTAGTTATGTATGAAACAGGTTGTTTCTATATATATTTTATTCCAATAAATTAAATATATATACGGATTATTTTTATGGTAGTTGATATTTTCTGTTGTTTCCTACGTGAATTGAGGAAACGCACGGACTTTCGCCTAATTCTTGTGCTACTTTCATATGTCTGTATCTGTCGAATGCTGTCGATCTGTCGAAATGTGTATTACTATCTGTCGATTCATCGAGTGACTGAATTCGTTAACCATTTCACCAGGCGCGCATGCATTTTTTTTTTTTCTTCTAAGGGATCCAAGCTTCGGGGGGCAAGGTTCCAATACTACAAGCCACTATGTCTATATACTATTATTCTGCATTCGAAAACACGATAAATATTCCACTTACTTTTTCACAAAAACATGATACAGACAGAGTACAGATGAAGTGTAAGATCAGATTTATATTGATGATACATCAATATTTTCCCTGTTAATAACTACATTTAATGAGAAAGTCTGCAAATGTATGTTCACTTAGGAACTTTTGCGAGGAGTCCGCACCCGGTGGACACCCCGTGAGTACGCCTCTGCACTTGACTATACTTCGAATTATACTGCAAACAGTTGTATTTTAGTTTCCCCGTTTAGTTCATCGATATCATTAACACAAAGAAAATAGATGTTATAGATGCGTATTCTCAGTTCTCGCTTTATATCCGGACGTCTGCAAAAATCTACTCCTTTTCTTTCTTTCACGCATCCACCAAACTAACAATGATTTGTATTATAATATTTGCGCATAAAATGTATATCTCATACCTTCCATGTTCTCAAGTATTCATAGACAAAAACGGTTACTTTCTGCGAACAAATTGTCCAAACACAGTGCAAATGTCATCTATAGATTGTCCTGTTCCGTCTGCGTGTACATAACAATGCTGTCATAATCATACATTGCACATTAAGGATATCAATTAATCTTCCCAAATTCCTAGATATGCCTGGCAAAAGTTCCGCGTGTTGTAAGGATATTACATTTGTACTACCGACAAGGTGGTATCTTCCAACATTGAAGTTCAATAAACCCCAAATGTGTCGGATATAGTATTTGATTTCTTGTCTCATTGTTTGCGTCAGAGATGTCTTCTCAAGTTAGGATTTACGATACATACAGGATGAGTTGTATATATTGTTGCTGCCAGCTCTATATTAATCCCATATTTGTAAACGAATAAAAACAGTATTCTAATTATAACAATGTGCTCACAATTAATTTTATTCTTAATTGTTATACGTATTGTTGATTAAAAATGAAAATGTTGCTAAGTGAATTTTATTAATATTTTCTGTTGCGTGATATAGGAAGTGAGTGAAATATTGGAGGAATATAGTGTGCGTAGCAGATGATGCAGTGGCTTTGGATCGCCTGTGATAAGGTAAGGCATTTGCTATTTTAATTAACACATTTTATATACTGTAATCCTAATTATTTTTATGTGAATGTGCTTACTACTTGTGTATTCAGTGGGACCGATGTTTTAATATGTATGGTCAAGCAGTGTCGAGCCTGGTCAGTGTGTGGATAGGTGACCCTTTTTTGTAAATCGATAACATTTAACTTTGTAAACACGGATGAAGTAGAAGTATATTTATTTTATTTTTTACCTCAAATATGTAGGCACTTCTCCTTTGTACATCAATTATTATTATTAGTTCAACTTGTTTACAAGTTAAATGAAAAGAATAGTCGTTATCGTGTGATGATTGTGCTCATTAGGCTAAAGAAGACTCGTGATAAGAAAGAAAAGAAGAACGGTGCTCAAGTTTCGTCACAGCATATTCTCAAAAATTTACAGGCAAAATTCAGTGTTCTGCATGAAAAGGCATATTTGTACGAAAAAAAAAAAAAATTCTGCAGACGACAGAATTAAATAAAGTAATACACATGTATTTTAGAGTTACTGGTGTAAAATCATTACAAGTGCTTTGCCAGGTGGCCAATAAAAAGCACGAATACTATTTAAGGGAGCCAAAACAGGAGAAAGCTGGGGGCCTGAGCGATAGCAAGAATGTGCGTCCAAAGTGAACAGGAGCGAAGGCGACGCGGGTATACGTATAAGCAAGGGTAGTGGAAACCAGTTAGTTTTCGAGTTTCAATAGCACTTGTCATGCATCCATACTAGTAGCGCCCCGCTTGTAAACATTAAGTACACTATGCAAGAATACACCGCCGGTGGAAAATAGTACCTAATACAGTTATCTTTCATATATACTGACTTATTTTACAGTAGTAACCCAACACTAGTAAACGTAAAATAAAAGTGTATAACTTTATATTTAATTCTATCGCCTGGCTTAGTTTTTCACCTGTAAGATGTACTTATTTAGAGCAAGTTTCTTAACTAGCAAATTAAACCGAGAACCACAGCAACCATATATATATTCTTATGATGTACTTTTCTTTGAGTGGTGTTCTCTGTCTATTCAATAACATTTTCTCAGTTTAATGCTAGCAAAAAACAAAACAAAATCAAAGTGTTTCTATATAAATTTAGTTCACCGTGTTGTAATATCACATGGAATTGAAAAACGAATAGTCGAACCTCTGCTATCTCGATCAAACTTCTCAGGATGATATACTGACTTACCGCAGAAGTTCGACTGAATACGTTTCTCAGTTCCATGGGAGAACCTGGAGAAGCAAAAGCCTGCGCAACGGAAAATACTAAATAAACTTGTAGAGCAGGTCAAGATGTATCATCATGCCAAGTTTCATTCAGATCAGAGAAGTTTGGCTGCAGCCATTTTCATTACAAAGCACAAAATGGATGGTCCCTAACCTCGAGAATCTTCACAATTGTCGACGAGTTGAACTGCACTCATCTGATCAAAATCAAACTTAAAATGGCAGTTCACTTTCAACTGTTAAATAATATGATATGCAGGCTTCTGCTTTCCTAGTTACAGTCTATCCACTGTGGTATGCATATTAGTAGAAATGTGAGAGTGCATATTTATTAAAGATTTGCTTCAAAAAGCGATGAAAGACATAGGCATTCCCGCGGGCGGTGATAACAAGATGCCGGAAAACGAACAAGCAGAAAGAATATGGGCTGAAGAAGTGTAAACGACGACGCGGCGGCCCGTAAAGGTGTTGCCGTCCTATTAAATGAATAATATCAAAAGAAAGAAAAAAAAAGTAAAAAATTTCGCGCTCGTAATCAAGACAGAAAGCAACTAAAGGAAATCTTTGTTTTACGTCCCACGTTATGCCGCTTAGGCTAAAAGAGGCGCTGATTATGAGAAATGATTGAAATGGTGGTGGAATGAAGAAAGTGGGAGGAAACGGGAGAACCCCGCGGTAACCCACCGCACATAGTTTTTGTCCACCATAAAGTTAACTTGGCGGGGGCTCAAGACAGAAAGACGGTTGGAAAAACAAATAAACGATGTTCCATCCCGTAAAATGTTGGCGACCTATGAAATCAATATTTTTTCTTAAAGAAAAAAAAAAGAATTAAAAAGAGAAAAAAAGGTCAAAATTTCGCGCTCGCTTCGCTCGCGATCAGCAGAGAAAAGAGGACGTGACGCACCCCTAAAAGTGTTGGCGACCGATTGAATAAATATTGTGGGTAAAAAAAAAAAAAAAAGTCAAAAATTTCGCGCTCGCTTCGCTCGCGATCAGCACAGAAAGAAGGACGTGACGCGCCCCTAAAGGTGTTGGCAACCGATTCAATACATATTGTCGGTAAAAAAAAAAAAAAAAAAACGCTCGCTTCGCTCGCGATCGACATGAAAAAGGCAACGACGTGACGCCCCGTAAAATTGTCGGCGACCTATTCAATCAATATATTCGGTTGAAAAACAAAGTCAAAAGTTTCCCAATCGCTTCCCTGCCGATCGACATAAAAAAAAAGGCAACCCCTTCACCTCTCCTTATGCATTCATCAGTAAACATACAACCATAGATCACAATACCACTCACATCACCTATCAGTTCTCCACGTCCATCAAGATCCAATCATCGCCCTGGCCCTTTATGATGATACACAACATTACATGTTATTGTGTGCATTGCCCCGCGTTACAATACATGACCAAAAAAAAAAGAGAAAAAGAGCTGCACTGCCTTCAGTGTAGACATGTTCGTATTCGTAGAAAATGATTTTAGGTACACGATAGTACAGTAATCTATCTTCACATGCTTCAGATGTGAACGATACCTACACATGAAGAGGGCTCCCGAGGTTTCCTTTTCCAATAGGATGGAGCTCCACCACACTTGCAGAATGACGAGAAGTTATGTTAATAAATATATCCCAGAGTGTTTCGTAACTCGCCCTTGGTCCTAATGATGAAGCGTTCTTCAGATGGCCCCGATGTCTCCACACATGATACTATGCGACTTCTTTTCACGAGGCTCTCAAAGATCACGTTTGTGTCCTAACATTCTCTGCAGATATGACACAG
Source organism: Thermobia domestica (assembly GCF_964235325.1). Lineage (NCBI taxonomy): Eukaryota > Metazoa > Arthropoda > Insecta > Zygentoma > Lepismatidae > Thermobia > Thermobia domestica. The sequence continues at coordinate 6,697 of NW_027657586.1, read as the reverse complement.
CTGCGATAGCGGATCACAGAAGCCTTTCCTCTCCTTACAAGAGACGTGTTCATTCGAGCATGGGAGTAATTCGACTATCGATCAAATATCTCCCGTGTCACGATAGTAGTCACTTTCAATTCTTCTAACGAAGGTAAGAAAAAATGCTATACAAACTTCCTTTCGTGTATATAAAGGATTAGGGGCCCAGAGAATATTTTCTTTCAAGAGGATACATTCTTTTTCGAACACCCTGTATATAGATCCTCTAATTATAACTGCAAACAAAATGTTGATTTTGCAATTGCTTCCATGAGAGAAAATTCTGTGCACTTTCTTTCTGAAGGGCCGGGCCTAAACGTTTTCCTTAATCATTAAATTTAGTAGTTATCTACAATTACATAGTTTTCCATTGTTCTCAAAATAAAGATTTTTCTCTATGAATTGTTGAATGTTGCTAGGGATATTGAAGTAATTCTTTTTAGTGTTTTTTTCTTTACAATAATGTACTGAACGCCTGCATTAAGGAAGTTCGTGTGTCCATCTTGCAAAATGTTTCGTCTTTTTTCATGCCCACTAAGATAAATATTCATTTTGCTCTTTTCTCCGTATGCAAACCACATTTCTTAAAGGCAACATTTTCATACAAATGTAGTACTAAAAACTTCTAATTGGCAACATCTGGGCTGCGAAGAGGAAAAAGAAAGAAATCTCGTACGTATTCGCGCGCAATTCGGAATTAGCCAATGAAAAGCACAAAAGCGGCCACCATCTCTCTCTCTTTCTTATTAACGGTTTTGTACTTTCTGCAGTTCTATCAGTGCTGCTAACCTCTTACTATATCATTGAATATGTATGTTTATATATATATATATATATATATATATATATATATATATATATATATATATATATATATATATATATATATATATATATATTTTACAAAAAATCATACTACTACGGAATAATATTAAATGCCTGTAAACCCTCATTTCTGTTTGCACTTTCTGTTACACTACCTTCCCCGAACTTCTTTCAAGTTATTAAGTGCAGAACGGGGAGTTATACATATTTACTTGCGCTTTCACAATATCTGCACATTGTGTAATAATAGGAGACGTATAAAATAAAACTATATACTAATACGTATATATATATATATATATATATATATACAGTACACATTCCACTATCCGAGGCTTTCCTTTTCTTTTCTTGCTGACGATAAATTACGCTCTTAGAAATGTTGTCTGAAAACAATAAGAATATGTGCAAAAAATACAATCAGAGGTAGAGGTCTTTAACAGGAACTAAGCAAGGGAGTTGAAAAATTTTTTATGCATGTAAAAAATATAGACATGAACCAACTTGTGAAATAAAAAGACCAGAAAACTACTCTTTCTAAATTATGTGTAAACTTTTTACCGAAAACGAAAGTTGCACGAAAGACTTTTTGTCCCTTTTTTGGCCTCCGGTGCTTGGGGTCCCTGGTTCAATCCCAGCTCGTGCCGTGTGAACTTTGTCGTGCATAAAGACCGTGCTCATGGTTTTCTCGGGTTTCTCCCGTTTCCTCCCACTTTCTTCATTCAGTACTCATCATCACCGTCTCCTTTAGCGTAACCGGTATAAGTATGCGACGTAAATCTAAAGATTTCATTTCATTTCCCTTTTCTGCTCATACTGCTGATTATGCGCGATTATGCCAACATCCAACTCCGCGGATAATCGTGCGATTACTGTATATACAACTAATACAGATACGTAATTACATTATCAGTTACAGTATCGGTTTTTATTTACTAATTTGCCTCACTTTATTTGCATCCCTGCAGTAAATAATTCTTATCGATAATAGTTAAAATGTATATTACATTTTAGTGCTTCACGACTGAATGATCATCTGCCTTACGTTATCTCGCAGCTGAAGAGGATGCTACACTGAAAACTACCTTGCGTTATAAAGGGTAAGTGAAACATATCTTAAAAATATCTTTCATACATTTCATTGTGTACATTAAAGAATGTAAGTTTGCCTTTTTCCTGTAATCAATACTTAATAAGGATTTATTTTTATTTATTTATATACAATTTCATACGTGGTTCGTGATAGTAAACTCGATAGGACATAGTGGCACTATGAACATCCGAATCACTCATCATTCGAACATTCAAATATTTATTCGAATATTAGTATATTCCAAGTACTGTTAACGACGTTAATATGCTTGCCTTTATAGTTAATAATGTCAATTCTTACTTAAAACATACTTCCTTAACAGGACATTGAAGAAAAGGTAGTTGCCAACGGCCATACCATGCTGAATATACCGGTTCTCGTCCGATCACCGAAGTCAAGCAGCATCGGGCCTGGTCAGTACTTGGATGGGTGACCGCCTGGGAACACCAGGTGCTGTTGGCATCTCTTTTTCAAATTTCATTATCCTTCAAGTACGAAAATACTAGAAACATTAATTTTATAGTACTTTCAAGAGATAATTTATCAACATTATTTCATAGCGATTAATCGATATTCTAAGCGTTATACCCACTATTTCTTACACTAACAGCCTGTTTATTTGCACGGCACATTAAAATAACCTGATTTCCGATCCGTGTGCACCTACTACTATACTTAACACGGAATGTATTACCACTTTTTAAAAGTAAATTATTATGACTAAGTGTAGATCTCCGGCGAGTAAATGCCTTTCGTATACAAGCACGACACATCTCCGCTATGTGCTTTACTTTTTTACTAACAGCATATAGAAATTGGATTTCAAGGTGTTTCTACATAACAGAATGAAGCAAATTTCGTGATTTAACTCTTTCGAATAATGTGTTGGTCCTGACAAGGACCGTTTGAAATGAAAAATCTTGAAGAAGATTTTTACTTAGAGCTTGTGTACTTGGTAACAGCCTTCGTACCCTCACTTACAGCGTGCTTGGCAAGTTCACCAGGCAAAAGAAGGCGCACAGCTGTTTGGATTTCCCGGCTGGTGATAGTTGACCGCTTATTGTAATGGGCCAAACGAGAAGCTTCAGCAGCAATACGCTCGAAGATGTCATTAACAAAGCTGTTCATGATACTCATAGCTTTGCTAGATATGCCAGTGTCAGGATGCACTTGCTTCAAAACTTTGTAGATGTAAATGGCATAGCTCTCCTTCCTCCTCCTCTTCTTCTTCTTATCTCCCTTGGAGATATTCTTTTGGGCTTTACCAGCCTTCTTTGCAGCCTTTCCGCTAGTTTTTGGTGGCATGATGACTCACTCGTTCAGCAAAATTAGATGTGTCCGCCGATTTATCGACTTCATTTAAATTACAGTACGTGTTTCAATTCGCGCCAACTGCCTTGCTTTTCATTTGATGCACTCGGGTGCACGCTTGAAGTAGTAACAAAACTGACTTGATTCATGGGAGGCCGCAATTTTTCCTCTCATCTTATTACGAAAGAATATTGAACAATGTCTGGTCGCGGCAAAGGTGGAAAAGTCAAGGGAAAGAGCAAGTCCCGCTCCAGCAGGGCTGGCCTTCAATTCCCAGTAGGCAGAATCCATCGTCTTTTGCGAAAGGGTAACTATGCCGAACGAGTTGGTGCTGGCGCTCCCGTGTATTTGGCTGCAGTCATGGAATACCTGGCAGCTGAAGTTCTTGAGTTGGCAGGCAACGCTGCTCGTGACAACAAGAAGACTAGGATTATTCCACGTCATCTGCAGTTAGCTATCCGTAACGACGAGGAATTAAACAAGTTGTTGTCTGGAGTTACAATCGCTCAGGGTGGTGTTTTGCCCAACATTCAAGCTGTACTTCTGCCCAAGAAAACTGAGAAGAAGGCATAAATGTAAGACCTATATCTCATACAAATCGGCCCTTATGAGGGCCACAAACCCCTTTATAGAGGAGATTTACGATTGAAATGAATTGTTTTCGATATACAGACTCATCAAAAGTGTCTGAGATAGTTGCTTAGTGTCATTCGAAATTCTCGCTGCTATTCGATTAATTAGTATGTGTAGTCGTCGATCGTAATTGAAGCCCATAGGAAGTCACACTATCTTTAGAATACTCCAAACAGCGATGTGCTTAGTTCCCACTACATTATTAATTATAAGATCATTACCTTTTGTATTGTCGCTAGCTACATTTTTTTGATATTTGCGTACATCGGGCTCATATTACCCAGAGGACAGGACAGTCGAGCCCAGATTCTCAGCAATGGAAGAAAACCTCATACCACATATTCTCATGTACTTCATGCTAGACAAAGGAATTTCCAACATTCTTAAAGCACTCATGTTTCTCTCTTGCGTTGGCTTGGCTGAAATTACTCTGTTCAATATGTTCTCGACATTTATTATTGTTCATTACTATGCCCCAATGACATCATGAACAGAGCGGATCAAAAAACTTTCCTAAATTTCTTTTGCAACATAGTAATGACATTAAATGCACACTTAAGTACGATTTATTCTTTGCAAGGTCGATATTCATATTTGTGTGATATGTGTTATATGTATATGGTTTGTAATACGCAACTACTCTTATTCTCTGATCTCAGAACTCATTTGCTACTGTGCCCAACGAGCGAGCCTAGGTTTCTTGTAACTACTGCCTTTCTTTAGTAAATAATGTGAAGTATACAATGCATTAACCTACATCTCATATTTGTATTACTCTTTATTTTACTAACCCGCTACGAAGTGTCATTAATTTACATGTAAATCACAATAGACACTACCGCAAAAGAAAAAAATCGAACCCAAGACCACGTAAACAAGATAAAGGACAAGATTCAGGTTTCTAACGCATTATTCGCCCCTCACAGCACAGTATAGAAGTTGTATAAGCCTCTATACGTACATCCTACTGTCAGAACAGAAATTCCGACTTGCGTTTCGCATCTCTCATGCTCGCTACTTCCAACAAATCGCCAATTTCCAACCAGAACCCCTTCTCCAGCATTAATACTGCTACATATGAATACGTATACATGAACGTACATAATGTAAAAAAAAACGTATGATTTTCTCAAATTAATCTCTCTACGTCTGTAATTTTGTGTGCATCAAAAGGCTTTAATGTAGTTACACGAATTCTTATAATCTAACAGAAAATCGCACAAAGTAAATCTTTCCCTTTATATAAATTTGTTGGCTCTGAAAAGAGCCGTTTATGCCAATTTTATATCCAAAATAGGAGGAACCCCAACTTAACCTCCGAAACCGTACAGGGTTCTTCCTTGCCTCTTCAAGGCATACACAACATCCATAGCTGTCACTGTCTTCCTCTTGGCGTGTTCTGTGTATGTAACAGCATCTCTGATTACGTTCTCCAGGAATACTTTCAATACTCCTCGGGTCTCTTCATAAATGAGACCAGAGATACGCTTCACACCACCACGGCGAGCAAGACGCCTAATAGCGGGTTTGGTGATACCCTGGATGTTGTCACGAAGAACTTTACGGTGGCGCTTGGCACCTCCTTTGCCAAGACCCTTGCCTCCTTTTCCACGTCCTGTCATTTCGATATGTTACTGCTTCGCTCACCACACACGAGAAATACAAGCCCAAGCAGCCCAAGACTCGTGGTTTTGTTCCTTCGATCATGCAGGGAAAGCACGGAGGAAAAACACAAAACGTGTCTAAGCCAATGAGAACTGTCCTTTTCGACTGACTTTATCCAATGAGAAATAGCTTGATTTAACGGTTTTGCTCTTTATATAACTTGACTTCATTCAGCGCGCAATTATTTGAAACAAGTCGTGACAGTTGCAATGGCACGTACCAAGCAGACAGCTAGGAAATCTACTGGAGGCAAAGCTCCTCGAAAGCAGCTTGCCACCAAAGCTGCAAGAAAGAGTGCTCCAGCTACCGGTGGAGTGAAAAAGCCCCATCGTTACAGGCCTGGTACTGTGGCTCTCCGAGAAATTCGTCGTTACCAGAAGAGCACTGAATTGCTCATCCGCAAGCTGCCCTTCCAACGACTCGTCCGAGAAATTGCACAAGATTTCAAGACAGATCTTCGCTTCCAAAGCTCAGCTGTCATGGCTTTACAGGAGGCAAGTGAAGCTTACCTTGTAGGGCTTTTCGAAGACACCAACTTGTGTGCTATTCACGCAAAGAGAGTCACAATCATGCCTAAGGACATTCAGCTTGCTCGCCGCATCCGTGGGGAACGTGCTTAAGTTTGAAGTTCTGGCACTGAGTTCAAAAACGGTCCTTTTTAGGACCAATACACTACTTAGAGATGCTGTTATCCTAACAAGGATCTTGTCCATACTTGTTATCTTTTTTTTTTAAATTCTCACGCCGTATGTTGCATAGTTAATACATCTACCTTCGTTTTCCTCTCGTTTCGTATATCATCCTATCTTTCAAGTATATTCTTTAGTTTTCCCCTATGTTTACCGATTGATTATCTTCGTTTTATGTGGTCAAGGATTCGATTTTGCCATATGTTGCATAAGTTAACTTCGATTCAACCACTGTTTGCCCTTCTCAACGTTATTAATCTCATAGAACTCGCAGGCGAAATATGTACTTCTTCCAAGGTAGCAAAAGTAATATTTTCTCAGAGGTCGCTGCTGTTGAATGCAAACGTTAAACTAAACTTTCTTTAAGTGTCTGTTTGTACTTAACATCAGTTCAATTGTACACCTACATTTCTGCTGGTGTTACTATTTTTCTTTATAGCAATATTACGAATTATAAGAC